>NW_010245461.1:115827-139265 GCF_000690775.1 Eurypyga helias | reverse complement strand
CCTTCAGGCACTGGAAGGTGCTGTAAGGTCTCCCCGGAGCCTTCTCTTCTCCAGGCTGAACAGGCCCAACTCTCTCAGCCTGTCCCCATAGCAGAGGGGCTCCAGCCCTCTGAACATCTTCGTGGCCTCCTCTGAACTTGCTCCAACCAGTCAATATCCTTCTGATGCTGGGGGTTCCACAGCTGGATGCAGCACTCCAGGTGGGGTCTCATGAGAGCAGAGTAGAGGGGGAGAATCCCCTCCCTCAACCTGCTGGTCACACTTCTCCTGATACAGCTCAGGATACGATGGGGGTTATGTTTCCCCTTTCCCAGTCAGTGGGAACTTCACCAGACTCTTCTATCACTTGGAGAAGGAAGTTGTCACCGACACATTGCAGGGACCTCCTGGCTTGCTTGTGCCCTGCCGTGTTGTCCCTCCAACAGATATCGGGGTGGTTGAAGTCCCAGAGAGGTGGCAGATGCCCCATCCCCGGAAACATTTAAGGTAGAGGCTGGACAGGGCTCTGAGGAACCTGATCTAGTTGAAGATGTCTCTGCTTGTTGCAGGGGGGTTGGACTAGACCTTTAAAGGTCTCTTCCAACCCAAACTGTTCTGTGATTCTATGAGCTTCAAGTCTTGCTGGTACTGCTGAGTTTATTCCGGAAATATTCAACTGCCATGTTTAATTGCTGAATGCTTAGGGACATTTAGAATTCCAAATAAAGATTTATCACTTTGATCTTCTCTGCCATACGTCCCATGAAATGTATGTGCATTGTCATGTGGTTTTTTCATTTCACCTCAGTATATTGCCTTTCACTCAAGATCTTGCCCTTTCACAAATAAGGGTCAGACTGAACTTCTTCAGGGGCAGATCTGTGAAAGAAGGGGGGAGGGAGTACCTATTACACTGCAATATTAAGTGCACACAGTGTCTTTGTGGGGACAATTCAGTGACATTTTCCTGTACCAGAAATCATCAATGAAAAGGCTTTAACAGTGCAGGGCAGCAAAATTCAGGGCTACCACTAAATGAGGTCCCTGTTGCCAAAGAAGAATATAAGGACCTTATGTGTGGTTACTTCAAACTTTTACATTTTCATAATTAGAACTAATATCTTTAAGAAAAGAAGCCAGAGGATCTTACCTGGCCACAGTAGCGGTTTCAATTTTAGTTTGCTTTGCAAGGAAGCAAGTTTCACAGCTAGACCACATCAGTGCAAGTAACATGACGAAGTCATATGCTTACACAGTGAAAACCTTGTATTTCTGAGTCGAGAACCAAATTCTCTATCAGTATTCAATAACGTTTTTTACATTTTAAGATCTATTAAATACCACATTGTTCTGGCTCATGCACATCTCCATTATTTGATTCCTTTCGCATTTCTTATTTCTAGATCATCAGTTTTGGATGCTGTCAACATTTACATTCTTTTTTTCATCCTTAATGAGTTTAATGATAATAATCCTAGCACCTATTGCTCAGCATCGGAGTCGATTCTTCTTTCTATTCTTGTCTAATACCATTGATTAATAACTCATTGCTTCCTATCTGTCAGGCAGTTTTTATCCACCTTATTGTATTATTATCCAGACCATAATTCTCTAGTCTCTCTATGAGCTTCCTGTGTGGTACTGTGTCAAAGGCCTTGCTAAAATCCAAACAAATTATATCTGCCACGTTTCCTTTATCCGCCCAGTTTGTCACTGCACTGAAATACCCATCACAATGAAACATTTATTGATGTAAGTTTCTGTGTTAAACCAGAATAAATGTGAAGGTTCTGCTGTGATTATATGATAGAGCCTGCTTCTTAAGAGGTATTATCATTTTATGCACTAAAGATAATTTGAGCCATGGGAGATGATACCATTGAACGGGAGCGGTGAGGCTGTGCAGATCAGAGCATTATGAACCTTGAAAAGAAGTGGGAGAAGCTTATATTCTACAATAACTTGTAAAGGGCATAAGCAAAGTCCTCAAGCTGTATTCCAAGAGATGCTCAGAGAATGTCAGCTCCAGAGCTGTTTCACAAAAAACATGTCTCTTTAGAGAAGGAATTGTTTGGGCAAGGCCTCGTGAAAGCTGCATGCTGTCACTGTTCCTGTTCCTTGGGAACATAAACAGGATCTAGGGACAGCTTGTGCAAGAAAACAGTTGGAATAGGGAATATCATGGTTTTCAGCAGCCAACTTGATTACCATCGTCGCCCCCGCGTAGGAGGAAAGCTTCAAGAGGTATTTAGAAGGGTGCTGGGTCCCACCTGGCTATAGCAGAACTACCAGTTAAACTGCACTTTAGGAGTCGGGGTCAGGGCTTAAGTGCAGTTATAAAGAGACCAACTCTTCAGCGGGTTGAGAAGTTTGCCTTCTCATGTGCTTTCACAGCTGGGCTTCTCAAGTGCTTGTTGCTTACTCCGTTAACAGTAGGAATAAATGAGAGGGGTAGACTGTGCTGTTAGGGATCCAACATGTTTAACAGGTATGAGGGCCCTTGTGAAATTGCATCCAGTACTTGTTTCGGAGTGACCATTAGAGTGGATTATGCATCACATATTTTTTATTCAGTTGAATGTCTCTGACTTTCTGAAACCTGAATTTCAAATAGTGTTAGTCTTTGCCCAAAGGCAGTATTTTTCATACTTGAACAAAAATAGTTCAAATGCTATTGGGGAGAGTGTGGGGTGTGTGAAAAGTAGCCAAAAATACACGTTTTTCCTGATTAAAATGCTTTTCTAGCTGAAACAGCTATGGTTTGGAAATTAAAATTTGTAATGGATACAGTTTTCACTGGGAAAGTAAACTCAAAAGTTGAATGCCATAAGGAAGGTGAAGTCTCTGTGGGCACCCAGCTTTGCAGTGAACTAGTAACAGATGGAGATTTACCATTTTGACAAAGAAACCTTTAGTCTCCCGTTGTCCATTAGTGTAGCGGCAGGAACCCTCGATCCCAGGACAATGCTGTAGGTTGTCTTCTGCTCCTGTTGTACTGAACCACAAAACCCCGAGGTTTCTCCCATCTGCAGCCCTGTGACCCCGGTTTGAGCCACAGTCCTACGGTTAGGAAACAGCCCAGTTCAGCTCTGCTATACCGTACAAATAGCCATGAGTTCGAAGACAGAGCTGGAAATGACCAAAACTTTTTTGTACTTTTAAAAGGGTACAAAGGGCTTCAGTTCTGCCAAGTGTTCATTTTGGGAGGATTCTTTAAGCACAGGCATTACTCTTTTTCTAAAATACCCAACTTTTTTCTTTTTTATTCTATCCCCTCAGGACAAGAAAATGGTGACGAAATAAAACTGTTCATAGAGAATAAGCACTAACTAAAGTGCATTCACCTTAAAAAGCAGAAATGGCATACTGCTATATCTATATTAATAAGGTTTGTTCTGTGCATTACTGATGAGCCTAGACAGAACATTGTGCTGATGTGTCTATACTGGTTCCATTTCAAATTTCTCTTATTTGTTGTTAGATGAGGAGCCTGTGCAGCATCGACTTCCCTCTCTGATTTCTGTGACACAACTGGTCCATGGCCCTGCTTATGTTTTCAAACCTGAAATGCCAGAAAGTAATCTGGGCCATATCCTAAGTCATTATTTGGATTCTGAAGTTGGAATTCTCGTTTGGCCCCTGAGCTTATTTGAAAATTCTCTTGAAAGTAATGGGCTTGATTTTTTTTGTTGTTGATAGTTGGTTGGTTTTTTTTTTTCCCCTTTCCCTGGTTGTTGAAGTGGGCTTTCTTAACATAATCAATGAGTTTTTCCTGATTAAGGACATCATATTCTACTTTCTGTGAATAGTTACTTGTGGCAGTTGCTTCATTGATTTGCAGTTCCAGAAGTGAGAGCAATGATATGAGCAAGTACTTTGAAAGAGATCAATTGACTAATGTTGTAAATTCTATGTAGAAAATTCAAAAGATATCAATAACTGTTGTGCTATATTCTCTCCTAGCCTTCCCTCTCCTCATATCTAATCATCTATATATTACTCTCATTAACCTGCTCCAGCTGACTTCAGGTATTCAAGGAAAATCAAACCTTTGCAGATACAGAACTTCCTTATTGCTAAGAGATTGCAGAAGGCTGACGTCTTCTGCAGTGTTTTCAGATAACAAATGATACTTTTTTCCTTCTCTTTACTTTTTAGAAGGAATGAGTGTGGTTCTTGTGAAAGTGGGGGACTAGACCAGGAACACGAGTCAGGCACAGTTGGATCAGGTGCCATACAAGTGATGGAATACTGCTGATGAACTTCGGCCGTTGTTCAGCCAGTAGCTTTGCTCTCTCAGTTTTCAGGCTCGGCATGAACTTTACAGCAAGCAAGAATCATGAGAAAGCAAAGTGAAATGTGTTTGCCTTCTGATAATTGTTTTTGAAGCCGTTACGGGGAGCTAATGCTTGCACTCCTGTTAACGTTCTAGTAACGTACCTCATTCCAGACCTGCCATGCTCCTCATTCTTGCAATTCCAGCTCTGGGCCTCTCTCAGGCAGAAGTTCACCAGCTGTTCTTGAACCACGTTCCTTGCTTTTCATAAGGGGATTCGGGCACTCCTTTCAGACAGGGGTCTGCTGCCCCGCAGGGCCGAGAGCGCTCACCTGTGCGCAGGAGTGCGGGCCTCCTGCCTAAGCAGCTGCCTCCGTTTCTACCTCTTGCTCATATATCCCTGCCTAAATCATTTCATCTCCAGGTCACAGGTTTCTCAGTTTGTAAAATGAAAGCTATAGCTAAAGTGGCGACCGTTGGTATTCAGAGTTCTACGAGCTTTTTTGTAGGTTTTGCTCTGGGTTGAACTCCAACCTGTAAGCTAAAATAGCTCTTTAAGGTGCTCTGTCCCTGTGTTGTATGTCAGCTGTTCAGTTGACTATGGTTATTTAATTGAGGTTTTTCAAGATGGCAGTGACCACGCTCTCACTGCGAGCTGTTCCCGAGGCTCCGTTTCTTTGGATGGGTGGATTACAGCTTGAGCTGGTTAGGCCTGCCTTGAGGAGAAGCGGCTGTTTGAGCCGTAGGAACTGTGCCCTGCTGCTTAGCTCCCAGATGTTGCCTTGCCTTCTTTTCCAGTCAGGAGAATGTGCATGGAGCAGCAAGGACTTCAGGCTAAAACTACTAGGAAAATACACCGAGGAGCAGTTGTCAGGATGGTGCCCAGCATGGGAAGGGGGTGCTGTACCTTTGTGCTTTGATAGGAGAGGGCTAAATGCTTTCTCATTCTCTACAAGAAAACGTGAATTTTGGACAAAAATCACTGTGACAAAGTCCATGCACCAATTTATTCCTATTTAGGTCATCGGAATAGGGCTTCAGTGGTGCAGTCTGTACGCTGGCTCTCTATACAGGGATACATTTCACCCTCAGTGAATGCTCTTTGTTTTCTCAGCTGAGGTCAGTTTTTCATTGCATTCATTAAAAGAAATAGCTTTGGATTGCAAATACCACTGCCCCTCTCCTTCCCTGCCAGCAGGCTGGCATTACAGTCCTGAGGATGTTAGAAAAGGGGTAAATTTGGAAGGGGAAGGGAGAGAAAGAAGCAGAAGTTCAGAGGCTGAAGCTATTATCAGCAACTTATCTGGCAGTTGTGCTGTTGCCTACTCTTGATGGACTTGGGATTTCTTTGCCTGGATTTCTCCATTCCTCTGTCTATCTTACTAGATGCCAGTGAGGAGAAAGAAGGATAGTTATCTGATGTAAAGGTTGTCTGAAAGACGAGAAACTTGTTTCTCAAATGATTCCTTCAAGAAAAATTCCATCCAAGCCTATAAAGATTATCCTGTGGCAGCATCGTCCCAGTGCCTTTGTCTGGGGGCTCTTGTTCCCTTCATTCAAGATTTGTTTCTGCATAAGATTTGATAATTCTTGCTGTGCTGTCCTCTTCCATGCTCTCTGCTTTGCCTCCTGCTTTTTAATACGCCTGACCTCGACAGAGTGGAAAAATTAAACCTAAAAATAAGTTCCTCAGCTCATTCCCGTTTGTGGTATACATGTGTGTATGAACATGTTTGTGTGACAGGGCATTGTCTCAGGCAGTGCATTTCCTTTTAAAGATCTGTGGGGACAGATAGAGAAGGCTCATATAACACCGAAGTCTGAAGAATTGGGCTTTTCCTCATGGGAGAACAAAGAAAAGATTTTACTTAGGAGTTGCCCCCAGCCTGTGGGATGTTCAACATCAGTATTGGATTGGCATCCAGGATTTATTTGCAGATCTCTGTCAGTGTGCTGCTGGGGAAGAGAATAGCTTTGACTTTGAATGGTGTAAATTAGGCAGGTTCTGCTGTCACCTTTTAAAAATAAAATTTAATGAAGTTTCGGTTTGTTCCTTTAATGAATCATTGGTACATTGTATGTGTCTGTGCACATTGTTGTATGGTTTGTTATTACGAGGCCAAATCCTGACAACTTATTGCAAAATTGTTTTAATTTATTATTAATATTTTTGTTTTTCTCATTTCTCCTGGTTTTGGAGCCTTTATAATTAGATATAATTAAAACCACAGGTTTTAAACTCCAGTCTAACATTTAAACTCATATTTATGGTACAACCCCTGGAGTTTTATTGTCATTCCAACTGCATTTTGAAAAAAAAACACCAACCTTTTTTTTTTTTGCATCTGTTCAAATGCTGTGTCTACAGCTACCACTTCTTAATCATCTGTTTTGCACAGTAAAACGACATTTATTTTACACCATGAGAAACCTTGCAGGTTCATAGAGTAGCTATTTCATATCCCTTAACAAAAGGCTACAAGGGACTTTTTGCCTTGTACACTTTAAAACCAGCTTTCCTCTTTTTGAACTTGTTTTTCTCCTCCATGCAACAGTCTGAAAGTGCTACATGCTGTAGAATGAATTTTGGAAAAAATGTTGTTGGCTGGTATTATGTAAAACCATATTTTCCCTTTTGGTGCGTATGTTCTGGTCCCAGCAATGTCCTTGTTTTCCCGAAACTAACGTTTTTCCCCTCACAGTCGTTGGTATGCGATGGTGTTTTTCTGTCTTCTTTAACTGTGATGCTTTATTTTTTTTAATTAGTGTAAGGTTGATTGTTAAAATTAAGTGGCAGAAGGCTTCTTTCCAAGTTATTCAGAGATCTTTCGCTGAAGAAATACATTTTGCCACTCTCAATTGCCTTTTTTCCCCTTCTTCTTTCATTGCAAACTACTCTGGGAAGAGCTTCTTTTAACAAAAAAAAAAAAAAAAGAGGCTACGCTTGACTGATAATGCATTGCTTTGGATGGTGAAACATTATGAAAGTTTAATTTTTAATTAAATCTGAAATACCAATTATAACTGAAAGAGATTTTAACCTGTTTCTTTTCAGACTGCCTGAAGTTACATTGTAGATGCTGAAATCACTGCACCTTAAAAACAAAAAGATTAAGCTGCACTGCATTCCTGTAAGTAAAAGCTTTTCCGGTACCTTTTGTCCGTATTTTTCCTCTATATGCATCCAAAGTGTTAGCACAGTAGCTGGTCTTGGATAAAGGTCAGAGTCCCCTTGAATGGGATTTAGAAGTTCAAAGGATGTTTTATTTAAAAATTAAAACCCAACTTACATCTTTCAGATCTTTAATTTCAGACCCCTGAATGGATCATTCTTTTCTGCTTTGTTTTGAATGTTATTAGGGATAGTGTGCATCCCTGAGCTTGTTGATGTATGGTTCCTGTCGCTTTGTCAGGGAGGATTTCGGCACTTCGGTGCAGAGGTAACAGAAAGGAGCAGAATGCTCCTTGTAGCATAAAATATAGTTGATTCTTTTTTTGTGATGTCATAACAAATTCTTCCCCTTTATCAAGAAAAAAAAACTTTCTGATGACATCACAGGGGGCTTCAGGGTGAGGATGAAGGCTGAGATGCCTAATTCATCTCTTCTGTGACACAACAAACCAGTCAAAATAACGTCTCGCAGAAAGAAAGGAGTCTCTTTCTAAGAGCATAGTTATTCCATAAATGCAAATCAGATTGTACATCAGCCTGATCTACCCTTATTTAGAATCTGTTTATTGAATGTATTTGGGACAATAATTAAGATTTGGAACTTCAGTGGCTGAACAACAGGCACGCAAAAGAGGATTGGAAAATACAGTAGATTCAGATACTCTGCATTTAATGAAATAATAGATGAATAAAAATCCAGGAGCTTGTAGATAGTAGGAAAAAATCGATTTTAGTTGGACAGCACAAAGCTGTGGGATATTACAAAGCGGAGTTGTTTGTTTTCTTGTTTAAGATCAAAATGTGCAGCCTGTAATGAAATCCAGAACCTTCTTCCAAAGTGGTACATTTATACTTCAGTGTTAAAACATTTTTAACTATTACATGGGATTTTTCCTTCCTTCTCCCTCTTCTCCCCGCTCCTTTTTTTTTTTTTTTTTAATTTGTGTTTTAATCATTTATTTTAAACTAGCTGAAGGGTACAGTACACTGTGGGCAGCTAATGCATGCCCCTTCTAGCGTGGAGCGCCAAGCATGACTCAGGCAGGCAGATTGTGCCATTCTGGCTCTACTCCATTGTGTTTTTGCATTACTGGCAAGGGCCATGCCATTGTGTTGTTTAAATATTGTGTATTAACTGCAGGCTGTGGCCAGTGAATGGTATTTAACGTTTTCTGCTCATCATTCCCGAATATGAGCAGCTTCCCTCACCACCAGAGGTTAACCTTGCAATTACACTGGCGAGCCGAGTTGAAAACACTCGTGGAATTGCTGGGTCCAGCAGCAATTTTAAAGGAGGTGTTGGGAGAAAAAGTGTGGGAACACTTCTGAATCTGAGAGTACAGGATTTCAAAGTTGTCTAATAATTCTGTGTGAACAACGAGGAGAATTTTTGTTGGAAAGTGGACGTAATTCTCTTTCCAAAATGCAGCAGCCGAGTGAGGAGTGAATTTCAGGCAAGTTCTTTGAATCCTTAGGATCCAGATGGTCGGTAAGTCCTGCATGGACAGCCCTAAGGCAAAATACCAGGTAGCAATGTATGGGCCTGATGATTGGTGCTGGCTGGAATGGGCTTTTTTTAGTTTTATGAGACTCTAGGCTTTGGAGGGGAAACAAATATGTAAATGTGAAACTTGTGTATACTTTTTTTTTATTCTTTTATTCAAGGGTGGTGAGTACATCAAGGCAGAGATGTGGAGCAGCTTGCTCAAGGTCAGAGCAAACCAGTGGTCAAACTGGGAATGGAGTGTAGGATCCCAAATCCCAAGTTTGTTCTGTACTGCCTGGTTCTTCTTTCTGTTCCATGCAGTAAAGGTCTAAGTTTGTGATCTTTAAGTTTCTTTTGCTGTTTGCTTTTTCCAAAACAAAAAAAAACAAAAAAAACCCACCTGTAAACTCCTAGCTGCTCCAAAGTTCTGTAGCCTTATCATACAGCCTGTCCCGGGAATCCAGAAGCAGAGGGTGGGGGAGCTGTTACGTATGCACGTGTATGCTGTCCAGTACTTCTGCTGTACCTTGTGTCCATGTAACTAGTAACTTGGCACAACAAAAATTGGGGACTTTCTTTATAGAGGAAGGTGTGCTTTAAGGATTTCCTTTGTTTCCTACGTATGTTTGCTGTAATCAGGTGTCCCTAATTGTTAGATCCTTAATAAAGTGGACTTGCCAGTATGTCTTTCCAGTATTAAGCCAAAAAGAGCAAGAAGAAAAGGCAAGCCATGATCTCATAGTTTTTTGTTTTTCTTTGAATTGGATTTCTTTCATTGAAGTGTAGAAAGCTTGCTTTAGGGTAGGGATGTCCCTAAAAGCAACCGATTCATATGAGATGGGCCAAATTTTCAGCTGATAGGAAAACAGGCTTGACTTGATACATGGCATTAGAAGAAAATACAGATTCACAACACGTGAACATCTGGCAGGCAGTTGCACAAAAACACAGCCTTCTAAATGTAGTGCAGGCATGGTCTTAATGGGAAACGTCTGTGGACTAGATTCTTTCTATGCTGGGTGCTCTGGCCATGTTTTGCTATGTACTACAGTTACATGGATTCATATGCAAGTAGACCCATCGAGGTCCATGGGACTACTCAAATACTTAACTTTAAGGATGTGGTTAAGTACTTTGCTGTTTGCATCTAACCCCAGATAGGATTGTGTCTAGTACAAGGAGTCACCTCTGCTCACATTCAGCTCTACTTGATTTTCGAAGGAGGCAGTGACAGCATATTTTGTGTGAAAGAAAAGGATTCTGTACACGTAACCTGAAAATCTATACAAGAGATGCACTGGATGTGCTTTCAAAGCAAAATGGGTTTAGTTTACATCATTATCAGTTAAGGCCAATAAGGAGCATAAGACACATGATTTTTGTTAAAGAGAGATTTGTCAAGGTTTCATCCTCATGCAGCCTTGTGATCCAATTACTGACCAAGAGATCCGGTGGTCTAATCTTGACGGATGCTGTCTCATTGTGTAGCATTGGACAAGTAATTTAACCTTGCTGTGCCTTGTTAAGGATCACTTTTTCAATCTGGTTCAAACTGA
Source organism: Eurypyga helias (assembly GCF_000690775.1). Classification (NCBI taxonomy): domain Eukaryota; kingdom Metazoa; phylum Chordata; class Aves; order Eurypygiformes; family Eurypygidae; genus Eurypyga; species Eurypyga helias. Next base: position 128,796 of record NW_010245461.1, on the reverse strand, counting down.
TACAGCTCTGTGAACATTATTGAGTATGTGTTTGCAAAGCTCTTAGAGGAGAAATAGTAACCATTGTTATTATTAATAAGTATATTGTGTAGACAAATCACGAGGGATGGAGATACAGCCACTCATGGGGGTGATCTTTCACAACTCACTTGTGCCTTTGTTTAATTCCATCACTCAAAGGTATCAAGGCCAACTCCAATTTACAGAAGTATTTCTCGTGTCACTCTCCCCACTGTTGAGTATTTCATTGTTCGTGTTCTCTCTCTCTCTGTTTCTCTGCTACTTTCCTCCATGCTGAATTAACCTTGCATACCAAACTTTATTCCTCTTTTTTGTATTATACAGCAGAGACATTTGTGTAGCCTCCAAATTACAGAGAGCAAATTCATTTTGTCTAGTGATTGTTTGCTGATGATGTATGAAACAGACAGAAGACAGTTTGAATTTTCATAAGTTCAATTGAGCTTGCAGGCATAAGGAAAGGAACAGGCAGAACCCAAGCCAATGTGACACAGTAAGCTGGCATCCCAGAGTGCATGCTGCATGTGTAGCGTCAGGATGTCAGGGCTGAGAAGGGCTTCGGCCGTCCCTGTAGGGCTTTTACACGAAGGCAGGGTTTTGAAGCAACAAATAGGCTACCTTACCGTTTTCTTTACAACGCAAGACTCCTCGTGATAGATGTGGGATCTGTCCTTCCCTCCTGTAACTTGCTGTTTTCAACTAGAATTTCATGTCTAAGATGGGCTTTGTTGAGCCCTGAAAATTCCCGCTTCCTATTTCTCTGACAAAATGTAAACCCTCACTGGTTTGTTAAGCTGGGTTTTTTTGGATGCAGAAGTACTGGCTTGTAGAAGCTACACGGGAGAAAGATGTGTACAAATGTGAAATGAGTATGGAAGTGTGCTTCCTTTGAACAAAGATCTATGTCTTGGGGCTGACTGTCATTGAGGAATTGTGTTAGCACGAACAAAGAGAATTAATTTTGCCTTTTCCCCTTCCTATACCAAGGCATTAATCCAGAAACTCATGGGGATAAATTCTGCCCTGATTTCCACCTGTGGAACCCCAGTGGGAATGTAGAGAGGTCAGAAATGTTTGTCAAGGCAGAAATTGTCCTAGTGTTAAAATTGTTGAGAAAGCAGAAACTGGCTGATTGTTATCTGGCCCAGGGGCAAGAAGATACATAGGATCCTGTGTGTCCTTATATGCTTCAGACAATGTTGCTCTTGCTGTATGTTAAGGAGAATGTGGAAAAAAAAAATATATTCTAGTGAGTGAAAAGTTATAATCAAGAGCACAGTGATTAATTGTTCAGCATATCCACTGGGAGAAAGACCTAAAGAAATTGGTTCAGCAAGCGGTAGAAATTATCAAGTTACATATTAAGAACCATGTTCTGACTGTATCCGTTGTAAAGCACTGGGATGCGCCACCTCTAGGTACTGTGGAAACAGGGTAGGTTTCTTTTTTTAAGGACTGGGATGGAAAACCATCTCTCGTGACATGCTAGAAGGCAGAAGGCATGCCTCTCGCCGTAAGGCAGAAGACCAGCCTGGATGGGTTCTCTTTCTCCATGGCGTTTCTCTGATTCAGTGTACCGTTTGGGAATGTTGGCATGTGGCTAATACATTCCTGATTAATAAAGCTTAATGTTCTCAAAAGATCCCCAGGGTTCTTATTTTTCCATCCTCTCATAACTGAAACCATACTGTCTCTTCAAAGATTTCACTGGGCTGCCAGCATTTTGCTTTGACCCTTCTTTTTTTAGAGAAGGACAGAGGAAGGAGTCATATAGACACCAAAGGACAGATTTTCAGTTGCTGTGAGCCTGCATGGTTTCTTCCCAGTTGGTGCACAAATGCTGATTTGTTTCAGTTATGGTTTTTAAAATTTTGATTAGTGGAGACACTCCACATATTGTTTGATAAAAAGGCCTCTGACACAGTTCGTGGAGACGGTTGAAAGTTGCCAGTAGGATTCATGATCAGAGCAAATACGTAACGGGGCTAGAGTAAAGCCTGCTACAAAAGGGTGGATTTCTCAGGAGATTGGGAGCTTTGTGACTGTCTCTGTTTTCCTGAATTTTCATGTTAACATCCTTGAAATATATTCTCACTTAATGAAATTGCAAATCTCAAAATTCAGTTGGCCAGCCTGAAAATTCTGTTAGTTCTCAAGTTGGTTTGACTGGGTCCCATTCACAACTTAGTACAAAACCAGTGTTGGGAATGATTGTCGATTAAGTCCCTGGTGCTTTTTTTTGTTTTCTTGCGAATATTTAAGGTTTGTTTTTTCTTGGGAGGTGGAGGAGTTATGTGGGGCTTTGTGTGTTGCTGGAGGTCTGTACGTTAAAGGCATCTGTTGTAGTGTACAAATGGGTAGAAACCTGACTTTTTTCATAAGCAGGCTGTTGTTTTTGCAGAATAGGGGCCACAATAGATGAAGATAGGAAAATGGATCTCCAGTGTGTGGTTGCTTTAGTATATGTAGGAAGTGGGTATGGTGAGTCACTCATATGAAAAAGGGATGGGAATATCAGCATTGATTCCCAGAGTAGCGCTACTTTAGAGACTTGTAAAACAGTTCAGCATTTCAGCACCTGAAGATGTTATGGTGAAAGGGGAGAGTCTTTCACTCCATTTATTGAAGCGTTTGCTGGTCTACTTCAAGATAAAAGAAAGACTTAAGTATTACTGAGCAAGGAAAAGTTATCTTAGACCAGAGATGTCATCAGATAAGCTACAAAAGTTAAAAAAAAGCAACATAGACCTGGCCTTTTCAAGCCTTGGTACTCTTATTTTGTCCTATCCATAATGAAATTCTTCAGCTAAACCAGGGTATAGTGGGAGGGACTCCACAGAATGGCATTGTGGTTATTCTATATTTATATCAGTGTCCCTGAGGACACTCTCACTGAATCATTTCAAATTCCAGAGTCTGATGTAGGGCAGTCTGATGAATGTAAGTTACCCAAACTTTCTGGTCTGTTTTCTTCATTAGTGTAAGTGGTCTAGCTCTGAATTTTACTATAGAGGATCTGATTCTTCTTATTGCCCTCTTTCCCGTCATTGCCCCTGTATCTAGATCATAGATTAGAAGATATTTTAATCTCAGTTGTGTCAAAATTGGTCTGTTGTTTTCAACAGCTTCCACTGGCATGAGAGAGCTCAGAATATTCTTCTTATTTATTTATTTTTAAAAATAAATCAGCCACAGAGCTCCGCTGCTGACGTATCCGTAGCTTTGGTGCCAGTGCACACTCTGCAGGGCCTTCAGAAGTCTGACAGGGAACACAGTCCTTCAAATACATATCTTAACAGTCCTGTATTTCCTCATGACAGAAGAATTCCTACAGCATCTTCTGTTCTGTGTGCATGCCATCATTCTATAGGGTTTTGTTTAAAAGGGACCTAGTTCTTGCTCCTTCCTTCCTTCTCTTATACCTCTCTCCTCTAGGACCCTGCAGGAGCTGGCAACAAGACGGCCAGATTGGAGATAGTGATCACTTGGCAGATCAGTCTGTGCAGTTAAAGGCCATTGGAAAACTATTTGGCTTTGCAAGATGTTTTGGTGTCAGTAATAACTGAAGGCATCTCTGAGTCAGAACCTGCATTAACAAAAATTTTTGAACCCATTCCTTTCCCTGGCAGATTTTTTTCTTTATATAATTTATTTAGTTGTCTTCATAATGTTTCCTTAGAAATTTCATTCTAGTTCATGTGATGTTCTCATGGAAATTTTGAATAATGAAAATCTTTTGTAAAATGGAAGTGTTATCTCTGTCAAGACTGGCAGTAAGTAATTGAGAATCCTGTGACTCTTGGCAGCAGAATGTTTTCAAGGAATTTGGTATATGTTTCCTGGCAGCAATGATAGCAGTTGTGTACCAGATGTCCTCTCTGAATATGAACCAGTTTAGCTCATGATCCTGCACTCCCAGTTCATTTAGGTAGGGTACAGTGGCACAGTTCCTCTGTGTATAGTTTGCAAGATCAGACCATCAATGGAAAACTCTGCCGAACCTCGGACCCAGAGGCAGATGAATTCTCATCTCTTCTCAGTTTCTTTTTCCATTCATTAAGGTTTTGAGCGAGGAGGGTAATCTGTGTTGTCATGTCTCTTGCCCTGTTTTAATACACAGCTAACCTTCTTATGTCTGAGCGGCTGTCACTTCTCCACAACAAGTGATAGTGGATTCCTCAAGCAAATAACTATAAAACGAACACCCTTTGAGGCAGGCTTAGTGTGTAAATGACAGCCTTTGCCTGGATGCTGTTAAGAGGGAAATTCCAGCACTCGGGGTATTGCACAAGCCTGAAGGATGCTGAGGGACCCAGAAATCAGGTGCCCAAGAGGGTATAGAACTACATCAGTATATCAGCCTGATGGGAAATACAGCGTGATGAGAAGTGAAAAATCCCTGAGTCAATAGACAAGGTTGCTATAGGTACTGATGCTCATGAATGGCACCTGAATGGAACCAGTTTTGATTCCTCGTGATTGTTTCAATCCTGCAGGAAGGAAAGTATTATGTTTTTTACTTTTGTCAAGTCTTGGGGTGCTATTGAGTTTGTTCTGGTGCCTCTTGGCCATGTGAATATTACCCTGGAAATGATACTGTTTGCTGTTCCTTTCTGTGTCACAAATTGACCTATTACTACTTCTCAGTTTCTATGTGTGTGTGTAGTTTAGCAAATACGGCTCTTTACAGCTACATCTGCCCTTATTCTGATCACGATTGCCATTCAAGCTGACATTTGTTTGCCGTGACAAACTCCTGTTCGCTTCGTTACGCCGTGGTCTCCTCATGACAGTGTGCTGACACGTGTGGCTCCAGAGCTGCGCTGAAGAAAACGTTCAGATGTTAGAGCAACCTTAGATAGACAGCAAATGCTTAGTTTCCTGAGGATACCAGTCATGATCACCTCAAGCGCCTTCCTGCCCTGTCCAGGGAACTGTCCTTTTGCAGGAGTTCAGGAGAATTCTTAATGCTGGAGGGAATCAGAGCTGGCATGTATGATTATAATCTGTAACAAATATAAAATCTTTTATGTTAACGTGTATGGGTTTTAGAGCAGTATGGAACCAGAGCTTTTCATTCGCATAGTCCCTGAACTTCTGGAGGTCTCAAACCTTCATTATTTTCTCATACGTGAAGTCTTAGGCTGTTACAGGGAGATGGGACTTGTTAGTGAAAGCCAGGTCCAAAGCTCTCTCAGATGCTTTACAGCTAGATGCAGTAGCATTTAAGTGCTTGACTCCAAGTGGAACTCCAACCCCAGAGTTAGGATCTTTAGCCAGTACTTGGGATGTATTAAGGGCAAAGGGAAGAATCTTGCTGGGTGGGGTGCAACCTAGAGGCAGCCAAAGGAAAGCTCCAGAGCCTAAAGACTTGATGATTCTTCCATGGGCAGGATTTCTTAGCAGTAACAAACACAGAAAGGGTCTTTTCCCTACTGCAGCCACTACTGTCCCAGAGAATTCCAAATGTGCCAGGTAAATTTTACTTTCTATGAAATTATCAGCTGTTATATTTTCTGTCCCTCTGTATAATTTGCCTTTCAGCAACATGAGATAGACATAGATTTCCTGTGCCTTATGATGGGGGAAAACATTTCTGATGTCCCTGCATTGTCAGGCTGTCAGGGGCACAGCTTTCTATGTGATTATCTTTATTAGGATTTAATTACATTTAAAAGCATTTCATTTCTAAAAATCTTGCATGCTGTCTCTGTCATAATGTTTAGAATGTATCTATACCATACAGTAGTTATTCTTTAAGCCTCCTTATACCTAGAAAACCTTGTAAAAGAAATACACTGTATAGCAACATTGATGTTCCTTATTTAATGCTGAACTAATTCTTAAAGCTGCAATGTAATTAATCATGGTTGTGCTGGTAGAAGTCTAGAAAGGGTAATAGTCTTTTCCTCCTGCTTATTCTCTGTTGGGATGGTAAGAAGCCCAAATCCAGATTGTGAAATACCGAGTCTCATTTCCACTGCTGCCACTATTTCATCCCATTGTCTGAATGGGGTGTGACTTTGCCTCTAACTGCCCCCTACTAATTCCTAGAGCTGGCAACTCAGGGCTGTTGAACTCGGTGACGTTCAGGGCTGCAGGTAGGCAATGTGACAATGCATGTTTTCTCTGCAGTGCCCGGAGAGGTTATGCAAATGTGGGATCACCTGCGATCCCTGCCAGAACGCCACACACCCACCCCATGCTAAGTGCAGCCGTTTTCTGACCATCTCTTACAGACAAAGTGTGAAATCCTAGCCCAAATAAAGTCAGTGGGATTCTTCCATGTTCCTTTCAATGGAGCCAGGATGTTGAAAACCTGTGTTTTTCAGCTGCCTCTTTGCACTGGGTGGGTTATGGTATGCCTGATCTGTATGTCTGCATCCACCTCTCCAGCAGTGCTGCCCCCGTCTGCTCTCACGTCAGCCTCGAGGTACAGGAGGACACGCAGGACTTCCCTTAGATGATGTAGAGGAAAAGACTTTACAGTGGTAAAATAAATGCATCATGATTCCTTTAGAGAGGTTTGGGTTTTTTGGTGTTTTTTTTTTAAACTGGATTTATCCTGGTTTAATATCAAAGTGACATAAAAGCTCTCATATGCACTATTTTGCCCAGCAGTGTTGAATGAAGGATTATTTTGTTTTTAATCTCCTAATTGTAGGTGGTTTGGAGTTCTTTCATGCAAGTTTCTAAGACTGTATTGGTTAGAAATCATTCCCTTCTCCCATTTTATCTACCCCAGTTTAATACCAGCTTACAAACCCCTTTCTTCTTCTGTGGAGCTGTGGCGAAGTCGGTATGTGCTTCAAACTGGTCCTCTGCGGGGCTGGGATTGGGCTCTTGCATGCACGGAAACCAGGTGTAAAACTCCCAGTCTATCTCTCAGTTTGGCTTTTCTACTCTTCTGCAAATGGAAAACTCCTGCACTGATCTTCTTCAGTGTCAAAAGCTTTAAAACCAAGTCTGTATTTGGCCTGTATTTGTTTAAATATGGGGGGGGGGACCAAACCAAACCCAGAGCTTGTTCTGCACATTTGAAATCCCAGTCTTCTCACTCAAGGCTAGCTCAAATATTCTGTATATTTACAAGTCTAGCACTAACTCATGTGTCTAAATTGACAGTAATGGATGAATATTAAGGATGGATGGTACTGTTGCACTTTTAAGTAGGGCCTCCATTTACTTTAGTGGGATTTTCACCAGTTTCAGTGCTTGGAAGGTCAGTTTTTGTGTCTTTTCGTCACTTTGCTAATAAAACACCATTGTTAAATTCTTCCCCAGTTCATTCCTAATGACCCCGTCATTGGGACCTTCAGGTTGTAGCAGGATTTTGATGGTGTGGAGTGCAAGAAATAGTAAGAAGCTAAAGAAAAATCCTCATGCAGATCTTACCTAACACAAATTACAGGAATTGGTGTCCGGTATAATGGCATCCTCAATGTCTTCTGTCCTTACTGGGACTGCTCCATTTACTAGTCCAAACTGAACTGTGCAGTTCTCTGTCCAGTAGATCGAGAACAGTAGAAAGGAGAACAAATTGTGTCCCCACTCTCCCCTCTTCATGGCTACAATCCCAATTATCTTGTCAAAGAGAAGATTTTATAGGAGAAAGGTAACGTATCGCCACAATAACTTCTGAACATAGCTTATGCCTCAGGACTTGATGTAGCACAGAGGTCTGTATTTTACCTCTAGGCCCTGTACAAATAGAAATGCCTTGAACAGTGAGCCAGCAAAATGTGAAATTAAATAGGGGCAAAGGTACATTTCTTTTATATACAGTGACATTAATCAGACGTAGCATTTTTCTTTGGAAATTACTATTTCAACAAAAGCAAAATTATAGCTATTAAAAGTGTAAGGAGAAAAAATAATAATACTGATTTTGTTTTGTGTGGGCTTGTTATTTTTTGCTTAATTTTGTGATATGTAAGTAGTAATGTATGTCTTACTGCATGTCAATCTGTTTGTTAGACTGCAAGAGGCACTTAGGTTTAGGAAAGGTGACAGTTTAGTAAGTCCTAAGCTAATGCTTAGTGACTTTTCATTGCACAGAGCACTGCTAGTTTTTTTACAGTGACATGCAATAATGCAAATGTAGAATTAGAAAAGAATGGAAGGACTTACTTGGAAATTTGAGTACACAGAACTTCCAAAACAAGTTTATTTTTTGCCTTTTAATTGTGGGGGAAGGTTCAGTATCACTTCGTTTTGAATTCTGACTTTGGAAGGAAATGAGAAGTCAAAATTTCTGACTTTACTTGTAACTCTAAAATACCACAAAAGGCCTCATAGCTCATGAGCAAAAGTAATGAATTGCCCTAAGCTTGTACTCCTTGAGGCACAAGAAAAAAGATCTGGGATCTGTTACTTTTTGAAATTCTGTAGGGATGAATTGTGTGCTCTTTGCAGTGCTACAAGTGGCATCTCTCTCTCTCTCATTTTCCACCATCATTCTTATGTCGAGGTGTATCTAATTCTTTGTCTTGAGTCTCGAATAGGAGAATTAAGGGGACATCCTCCCTTTTTGCTGACAAAGGTTACTATGATAGATACTTGAGTATTTCTTGTGGATGCCAGGAGGAATGAGTATTTTGTGGACAGATATTGTAGGAGACAGAAGTATTGATTGGGTTTCTTTGGAATAAACATTGCCAGATGTTATCTCAGTGTGTACTGTTTGCATTAGTAAATAAATAAATCCTCCAGAGCACAATTATTCCCTATAATGTTTTTTCAGAAGTTTACTATTGTCTCCTTTTTTATGTCTAAAATGAACTTCCTCTGCTTTCTGTGCAGCTTGGGAAACTAACTGGGACATGTGACACCAACTGTAAAATTGACATCCCGCTCTAGGTTCAGATACCATGTGAAGGCCAAATCCGGCATGTGTGTGTGATGGCAACTTCACTTTGGGTACTCCTTCTTTATCTGAGACGTTCTCCTGTAGGAAATATCTGAATGGGGTTTTTTTCACTGCTGTGTTACTATCCATATGGCTGAACAGCTTGGTGTAGGAATGCATGGTAAACATCTGCGTTGTCTGACTCCGTAAAGACTCTCAACTTGTGGGTCACTTGGTACAGAAAACGATGATCAGATTCCAACGTACATATAGTCATGGAAAAAGATGGTTAAATTCCAGCACTTGCAAGACCAAGATGTCAGTTGCGAAGTTAAACCAGCTCAAAGTAAGGATCTAAGCTTCCACAGAGAGCAAGAATCCAGGTATGGGTCCAGATTTAATGATCAGACTGTGAAGTTCACATCACAGCAATGTGAAAAGCAGCCCAATGCACAGCACGTCATCACGGTGCTCAGCACACCGGTGCGGGCCTGTGTGCAGCTCTTGTATCTAAGCTTGGCTCCTGCTACCTTTTTCCTCGCAGCAGACAAGGCAGGTTGAGGCATAGTTAGGGTTGGAGTTCTCTCTGATCCCTGCTGTTATCAGCTCTCCCAAAACCACTGAGCAAGCTCACAAGTGATTTTTTGAAGTGTAGTCAATATCCATAAAAATTCATGTTAAATGAGAGCTAAAACTGTCTACTGGGCATTCTGAAAATGGTTTTTTTTTCATTTTTAGTGAAGCCATACCTGTTTCACTAAAGTAGTGGTTCCTTGCTCTGCTGGACTAAACCATCTTGTAATTTCTGATTTTGAGTCATGTGTGCCAAACACTGACTTCCACAGAGATAGAGGTTCCCTTGGCAAGTCGGCTCATTCTGGAGCCTCCCTAAAACACGCTTAGAACAATTTCATAGGTTTAGAAAGAACCGGTGTCTATTTGAAGTCTCTGCCAGTGGGATCAGCATTACTGACCCTACAACTCTTAATTTAAATCATCATTCTCTGTCAGATCCAAAGTTTAAATTCATATAACAGATGTGGTTTTTTCCAAATTCTTAATAGTCTTAGGAGCTGTTATTTGTCTGCTTCTTCTAGTTTACCAACTGAATTCAGTTATACTTACTCATCTACTTAGCTGCATTTAGATGTATTTTTAAAATACATTTTACTGGAGCTTGCTGTGATAGAAGCATTTACAAGTTACGTGTGTGCGTATTTACATGTGTCCTTTACATTTGAAAGGCTGCCCTTTCTTAAAATTATATTTTGGACAAAGACCATCATACTAGTTCATTTTTTTTCATGAGTGTCTTCTCCTTTCTCTTCTTTTTTTGTTGTCAGAAAGGGAAAAGAAGAAAAACTGAATGAAAAGCCAAGGAAGGGGAAAATGTTTGACCTCCCCTCCAACTTTTCTTTGATGTATGCATGAATACTTTTTCAGTGAAGTCTCTCTGAAGAGACCTACTTGCTTCCCAAAATCACTATGTAAAATTAGGAATACTTGGCCATTTAAAAAGCAGTTCTCTACCTCATTTTGCTTCCCTTTGAACAGTCAAGTGCACGTCCAAGCAACAACCACTGAAGGAACAATTTCAGGTTGCATGCAAACGTGGCTCATCAGCTGTGCATTTTTCCTGTTTCTAAGGAATAAAGATCACAAGTGTGAAATGAAACATAACAGGGAGGCACCGGAGTGCAGATAGGAAGGTGGAATTTGCATTGGCTGCACTTCAGCACAGATGGTGGAAAAACTTAACTCTACTCTTGGGTCCTGAGACCTTTACCCTCCTCAGGTTAGCAAACGTATCCAAGGGAGGAAGCTGGAGTAGCTAAATTCCCAAGTGATTTTAATGATTCATGCTTCCTAAAAGAAGGAGCCATGGGAAATACGCCTGAGCATCACTATTTTGTTGGATGCTATAGGATGTTTGTTTAGTGAAATAGCTTTGCTAATAGCTTTGTTAATCAGTCGTGTCCCAAATAAAATAAAAAGTGCAACACAGCCCTCCTCAGGTTTAGTCTTCTACAAAATTAAATGCCTCATTTGTTCCTCTTCTCTAGCCAGGAAAAGCAGACCAAAGAATGACCAAAGTTGTAGCTGCTCTGTGTGTGACCCTTTTGATATTAAGGGGTAAGGAGTGCATAGGCTTTGCTGCTTCTTCCTCAGGAGCTACGATTGGAAAACCCTTGCTTTATTCTCCTTTCCTCCTGCCCGACCTGTGTCTCAGCTCTGAAGTGATACAGGGGCACACTGTAAGACACCGTCTGGTTTTGGGGAAGGTTAGGACTGCTGAGGTCTTGGAGAACCAGTTCATATTTCAGGTGAATGTTGCAGCACCTACCTGACATGACTACAGGTGGGTTGGTTTGTTTTCCATTTGGTAGATAGATCTATACCTGTTTCCCTGCGCTCCATGTTTGCGTGAACCATCCCTGGTTTTTTAATGATCAGTTCTCAGGATAAGGTGGGAGTTCTGCCTCCAGGACCGGTTTGTTTTTTTGGCATCTCCTCTGTTACTGTGTGCAGTGATGCCAGTTAATGCTCATTGAGGCAGTGGATTTGCGATTCTGGTTCTTGGCCTGAAGTGGATTGAGATTCATAAAAAATAATCTCAAATCACAAAGCCACCATGGGAGGCTTATAGCTTCTGTGACTATCTCACTTGGGCTAGATTTGAATCAGCAATCAGGAGGTGAATGGTTTTGTTCTTATCCCGCTGCCAATTTCCTGAGCTAACGTAATCTGAGCGTGTGTGCCGCAAACTTTATTTTCCAATTGAATGCATCTATCCTTTAAAAACAGGTTAAAAATAAGAGAGAAAACGTAAAGGAAATCTAACATCCAAAAAATTCAGAACAGTGCTCAGGACTTGAAAATATATGTAAACATCAGTTCCTGCCAAGTTAGTCATTACTAAGAGTTAACAACACGGGGGATTGATTGAGAGAATGATTGTTGCTGTAGAATGGTGATTTAATAAGAGAAAATCTGATAGATTTGACATGCTACATAAAATGTGCGGAATGGTTGTTCTTTGATAAATTGCAACTTTCGTTTGCACCCCTTACAGCCGTGTTTGTTCTGTGCCTTGCCACCTTCCCCTTTTCCCCTGTTACTCTCTTTCATTACTAGAAGTCATTAGTATTCAGCATTGTTACACGTCACCCAGAAAAACACACACGCACCCCGTTTTCCTTCCCCTCCTTGCCTTCTATCACAACTTCTCCCCGTCTGTTCTCCTGTAGGGCACTGCAAAACGTCCTGCTCCCTGTCTTGAACAGATGGCTACCGAGGGCTCGATGTCGTTTGCTCTTTGCTAGCGCTTTCCCCATACGCACCGACTCCTCGCTGTTCTGGCTGATGGTTAGTTCTCTGTTACTTAGACCTAACAACAAGCTTGGTGCTTTATAAGCCAGAAAATGAAGGCTGTCTCGGCTCAAGGAAGTTGTTGTACAGGACAGATAGATGAAACAGCCCTTCTATTGTTCCCATCTTTACTGATGAGGTGTACCCTGTCCTTTCATTTTTCAGCAATAATTTAAGAGATGGGGTTTTTACTGAATCCAGAATGCCTAGTGCATCTGTGAAGATCCTACTGCAAGTGTTTGGTCTTCTCTAAAGCCCCGTGGTTCCCGCAGGCCATGCCCGAGCAATAGCCATCACCTTCACCTAAGCTGCTGCTGGGCCCTTTCTCTGCAGGTCAGGTCTGCTGGTGTGAGAGCCTGGCCTACAAATGGTCTTCAGCTTGCCTCAGAAAAATGTAGGGCTAGCCTTGGTGCTTGTACTCTATGAATAATAATAATAATAGAAAACAATCCTAGAGTCTGATTACAACAAATAAATTCTATAACACCCTCTGCACTATATCTGTTGTCGTGCCAAAGAGCATAACATGCAATGACTGAGAACAACAGCAATTCAAAACAACAGCACACAATAGTGTAATTGGACCCTAAGCACATAAAAATTATGGTTTAAAGAAAGAAGGAAAAAAAAAAAGGGCAAAAATGGGACCATGGACTGGCATCAGGGACACTGTCATGAAACTGCAGTAAGATGCATCAGCCTAGTAGAAAGAAACAGAGAAAGAAAAAGAG
>NW_010245461.1:43089-115796 GCF_000690775.1 Eurypyga helias | reverse complement strand
GGTGGGGGGGGGTGGGGGGGTGAGTTACTTATGAATCAGTACAACTGTGCTTTGTTCTGCATGAGTGTTTTAATAGAGCAAGTGTAATATAAGGATCAGGTGGGCTCGTGGGAATGGAACAAAAGGTTTTGTAAAATTAAAGCAAAATAATTATAGCTCTAGGTGTAGAGTGAGCACACTCCAGCAGTTGATAGCAGGAACCTGCTCAGAATGGAGAAGGGAGGAGGGAGGAAGATGCAGTTGGAAAGGATTTTTGGTGGGCTTTGTTGTTTTTTTTTAATATATACACGCATGCACACGCACATACATACATGTGCGTACATACTGCTAACAGTTTTGTATATGTACATTAACAAAGACTAAATCAGTGACAGTTGTACGGAACTTTAGAAGTGACTAATATACCCACACATGAAAATGCATTAAAATGAAAATTTAAGGAATAGTCTCAAATGAATTAATTAACAACAACAACAAAATCGCTGCAGAACATTGTCTTTCTAATGGAATAAAGGGCTAAAGTCTAAAACTGAGACCATCCGATGACATGGGATTCAAAGATGTTCTTGCTGTAAAAGCCCAACGGGAAAGCATACATAGTGCCCAGTATGCTAATAAACCAAACCTAAAGTTCAGAAGTAAGTGTAATCTTCTGGGGAGTCACAGAAAAGCTGTCAGCGATGTTTTGTGTTACAGAATCTCTCGCATTTGGGCAAAGCATTCTGCTGTGCTTTCTTGCGAAAAACGCTGTTTCCTACCTGAATTTCAGAGCAGTTTTACCAGCAAGATGAGAGCTTGGTTGATCACAAGGTGGCCTCCCTGTGTCTAGTTGTGTGCTTTCTCTTTCCTGCATACCATCTGTATATAGACGTACTGAACCGCATGAGGATGATGTGTAAATTAAAAAAACAAACCAAAAAACCCAGAACAGCCTCTTGCCTAACACACGTTTTCTCTCTAAGTTGCTGATTGTCCTCAAAGATGTAATGAAAGAGGAGATGCCCAGGATTCAGGAGTAAAGACTCTACTCGTGTGTGCATCCTTCTCTTTCTAGGTATGTTGTGTTAGGTTCAAATTGTTCGGAATCTGCTCCCATTTTGAGCAGTGACTTCCAAACAACTAGATTATTTTTATTTCTAGATATATTGTAAGAGAAAGAGCTAGTAAATTTTAATTCTAGCCCCATTAACTCCTCGTGGCACCTGTCGGGAAGGATGGTCTTCCTCTACTTACGTGTTGATGTAAGGAATGCGAGTGACTGCCCCTGATAAAATGGATCTAAAGTGAAAACACGTTTTTGTTACAGGGCTCAAATCACCTCCCCGCCGTGATGGATGGTTTCTAATGGGTGGGATGATTGCCACCTCGTCGGGGTGCTGGGTGCAGGCAGTGTGTGGAAAGGAGGTTCAGCGGAGCCCGCAAACCGGAGTTGCAGGCACAGCTACTACAGATGGCTGGCATGCAAGATAAGGCCGTGGCGAGGGAGGGGGGCGATTAGCCTGCCTCCCACCACATTTCCCCTTGTTCTGTAGTCAGATTTCCCTTATTCAGAGTTTGTTCAGGTTAATTGTTCACAGACAATATATTTTTGTGCTCGCGGTGCAATCAGAGGCTGTTCTCACTTGAAGCAGAGCACATCTCTTAGGTAGTGCTTTCTGCCAGAATGTGGAGGCTGAGATCAGAGTGAAGCTTTATGAGCTCCATTTGGTGCTTTTTACTTCCGTCTTGTTTCTCTCTCTGCAGGGGATGTGAAACTAGATTTGTCCTGTTTCCACAGCAGGGTTTTGGTTTATTTTGTTTTTCCAAAGCATTTCATTCGGTGGCGCAAATCCAGAGGAGAGTGTGTTGCAGAGATGGATTTGAATGTCAGACAGAAAGAGTTGTGTTTAATAAACTCTTTGTTGTAAATTATAGAAACTAGAGAGCAGGAGGCCCCTGTTTAATACAAACATTCTGTCGTTAAATTTTTGGTATAAGCATTTACCCCTTAACATAAAGAGCAAGGTAACAAGGTAACTTTGCTGCTCATGAGGTCTGAAGCTCAAGACTGAAATTCTGTAGTTCTGCGTACTCCTCTCGCATTCCTTCCACCTTCCATCTTTTCTGTCTCTGAGATGTAAGTGGATGATCATGTAATTCATCCTGAAATTGAGCTCCTCTATGCTCTTTTTATCACTATAAGATGGACCTGTGGTGAATTGGAGGGTTGGTGGTGTTTGGAATAATCCAAAATCGCATCACCCCCCTTGGGTGGTTCAGTGCTGTGTCTCACTGGTGTACTTGCCTTTGTCTTTCACCTTGGAGGTAGCTGCCTAGTAGAACTGAGTGAAAGAATAGGACTAGTTTAAAACCAACAAAGAAACACCAAAAAAATTCTCTCCCCACCAAAACCAAACAAACCAACCAACCACCCCCAAAAAAACCAAAAACCCAAACCAAACAGTTTTAAAGGGTTTTAAAAAAAAAAAAAAAGTTTTACTAATAGGATACTATCACCATGATAGCCCAACAGACGAACAGTTGAACATGTAGCTCCCCTTATGTGTGCTACTGCTGCTTGTCTCCTGTGCTCACCAGCTTTTGAAAACTCCTTTCTGTCTGTATCCTAGCACGAGTTACATATCTGCGTCAATCTCCTTTTGAAGTGATTTGTCAACATGAGCCTATTTTGAAATTAAAGGTCAATAACAGGAGAGGTCAAGAATAGCTAGTCACATCCCCAGTCTTCAGATGTGCCTCCTGAGCACTGCGTTTTGCCGTTTAGGAACAGAGACGCTGTAAAGCTCCAGAGTGGAGCTCTCATTCACAGCAAGACACAATATGCCAGTATCTGTCACATTCCAAGTCCTCGCAACACTATTGAAGTCAGAGAATTCAAGCCCCAGATTCTTGGCTTCTTTTGAAATCGACTCATTTTCTTCCTTGCCATTCCAGTAAATCCGACATACATACATGCACATGCATACTCATATAGACATCCTGACGTTTTTCCAAAGCATGACATTCAAAAAAGGAACAAAAGCAGGGGTTTATTTCCCTTGTCTTTTCTTTTTCTGACAAAAAGGAACTTCATAAGTAGTTTATATTCCAGCTTTATTTTCTTCCATTCACTCTTTGCTGGGAGCTAAGTGTAAAGGATTAAGACAAGAACAACCCTGTATCTATCCATTGGGCTTGTATATTTTTGTATGTATATTATATATGTTATTTAGATAATAAAACCTGTTCCAAGTTGTACAAAAAAAGGTATTATTTCCCCTTTTCTCAGAAAGAACTGATGCAACACTGCTCACATTTCCCTGCTTTCCCTCCGTCTATTTTGGAATTCAATGAGCAATAACAAACAGGCATCGCTAAAGACTGCTGTCCCTCCCTTTGCTCTTTTGTCTGAGTCTCCTTTTCCTAGTCTGTAGGAGAATGAATCTAGTCTGGCTAGAGAATTTTCACCCTGATTTTCTCATAAGCCAGATGAAGTTTTTTTAGATAACAGTAGGGACAATTTCTGGTCTTATTGAAGCTACTGGCAGTTCTCCAGATGATTTGTTATGAGATTTGGCCTTGAGAAAAAGGATCAGTCACACTCATCTCCTTTTTATTCTGAACTAGAATGACCCGTATCACTACCCAGTGATGGCTGCCTAGGATACTAGCAGTGAATTTTTGGAAAATGATCAAAAGTTCAAATATATGCAAGAATGCATGAAACCCACTGTCTCAGAGACCAGAGAGAATGCAGTTGGACACAGCAAAATACGTGATTAAATAGAACCAAATAAAACTGGAAGCTTGTTGTGAAAGATCATCTATATCCATTTTATTAGTTTTCTATAGAGTATCTTGTTAGGATGAGGCCCAGAACAGTTCTCTCAAAGCTAAAATTCTCTATATGTCTTTCTTCATTCTCTAAAAACTTTTGGTTGCGAAGCACTATAAATGGTGCAAAACAAAGTCTCTCTTCCAAGTTCCCTACAGTGAACAACTTAGAAGCATTTAGTTTTAGCTTGTATTAGGACTTCATGTACTCAGAGAACAGATTCTGCCCCTTTGATCTCTAGATACTAAAATCGCTGTTTTCCAGTGGCTACAGAGGATCACTGGGGCCCCAGAGAAGAGCCAGGGAGACGCAGAATAAGGACCTCGCAGATCTGGTCCATGCCCAGCGTTGCTGCTGGATTCTTATATAATTGGGGAGAAAATATTAGTGGTCCCCCGTAATCCCTATTCCTGACATGAACGTAAGAGTGCTTATCTGACGTAACAACGTGCATTACGGAAGGAAGAAAACAGTGTTGAAGAGATAGTCGTACTCTCTATCCTCAACGTAACTTCTTTCGTGTTTTCGTGTGTGCAGGTAGTCCAGAAAGTCAGTGCACAGGCACGTGATGTTATATGTCCGTATCCCATGCAGTGCCCCACCCTATGGGAAAGGAGCTGATGAAAACCAATACTGAAATCCAACAGTTTTCCCTGTCTTTTGGAGGGAAGGAGAGGTAGCAGGTCAAAGAGAATGTAAGATTTTGTTGCAATACAATTGTGTTTGAAGCTGAAAGCATTTCACCAACATGTTGCTATCCGGAGTTTTCCCTTCCAACGTTTCTTGTAGGAGGTGAATTTTCCAGTTGGTTTGACTTTGCTGTCAAAAAAGTCAAGCTGATTTCTTTCTTTCCTCTGATTAAGTGAATAAAATGTTAACAGTAATTAAGCCAAGGAGAGTTTTAAATCTGTTGGTGTTTTTTTTCTTAATTCCTAACCTGGTAAACAAACTGCTTGTATCCATCTTTACAGAGATAATTTAGAACCACTGTGCTAAAAGTATAGCGTAAAACCACCAGTTCTCACTTCAGAGACAAACCCACTTTGATGGCCTTCAAACCTTGTGTGTTAAACTCGCAAGTAAAAATCATGTTTTTCATTATTCTTGTTACCTCAAGGTTACTTCAGGGCTAAGGTTTCCTGTGAAGATCAAACAAGAGCTTTTTTTCTGTCTTGCACATCCTCGCTTGTGCCCAGATTATGCTCCCTGTGAAAATACTAAACCACAGACTTTGTGGCCTTGAAGCTGGAGGGAGGATTGCTCGGTGTTTTTAAGGCTCTGATCAGCAGACCAAGAGAGATCCGGCTTCTCTTCTTCTCTCTGACTTGGTAACCTTGGAAAAGTCAATAATATATTTGCGCCTATGTTCCCAGCTGTGAAAGGAAGGGGGATGCAATTTCCCGGCTGCCGAGGTCCTTTGAAGATAAACCTGCTCTCTGAAAGTGATAGTGAGCCCCAGCACGTGCCCGAGCGGGTCGGGTTCCCAGCCCGCGCCCGGAGCGGGGCGCTTCTCCCCCAGCGCGGGGTGCTGGGGATCCACCAGGAAATCATCCACACGCCAAGGGGATCGCAGCGGTCCTCTCTGCTCCCACCTGAGCACACCTTGTTGGCAGCAGCTTTGGGAAACCTCCGTGTCTCCCCTCTCCCTGTGGATTGGAGGCATTGGGAGACTTGTGTGCGCCTTGCAGGATGCAGGGAGTAAACTTGCCTAGCCTTGCTCATTATCTTGGAGTTTTTGATCCCCTTTACCGGCAGCAAGTGGTTGTTTTACAGCTGCAAGGTAGAGATTCTTCTGAGATTTATTATCCGCAAATGCTGGTGTTCCTGATACACTTAATTTTTAATTGTTTTGCTGAAGCCTCATTCACATAGGCTGATCATATGTGCCCCAGATACAAACAGGAAGGCAAAGTTTCCAGTTCCATCTGTTGCAGTCTAGAACAATTTTATCCACCATTCGCTGGGGGAAAGCAATTCTGATTTAAATGGCACATAAGCTGTTTGTTATTAGTCTGATAGGATAACGTATTACGCTTTCTTTCCTGGTGGGTTTTTAAACCTGAGCTGGAAGTAAGCAGGCTGCATGAACTCCGAGTGGAGATGTAGAAACCAAAACATATCATAGCCTGGAACTGCGCGTCAGTGACGTCTGCTTAACACCCGGACTGTGTGTTAAATCTCTTCTGAATGACTCTGCCACCAAAATACCTGCCCAGCCCTTCCCCAGCAACTTTCAGCAGAGGTAGGCAGAAAGCCTTACCAAAAAAACAGCCAAGCAAACGCATCCGCTTTGTAGCCACCGCTGTTTGGAAATGAACAATTAACAAATGCAACCCCTTCGCTGGTGCCCTAAATTCCTTTGTCACTTAGTAACGGGCTCGGCAAACTACGCCTCCACGCCTGACCTAAGTTATAGCATATTGTCATGTCGTGGAATAATCTATTGTTGAATGTGTACAGGAAAGGGATTATAAGATTTAGTTAGTGAAAAAAATCACTTCGGTGCAGAGAGGAAAACAACAAGTAAGTTCACGTGCCATGCTCGGGCTGTCAGATGTGTCACTACGTACCTCTGTAGCTTCCTAACACTGCTGATGGGAAATAGCAGTAGTGTTTGTCTCCTCCCGAGCCAGGGAAGTGCTCGGCTGCCGTGGGCCTTGGTGCCTGCCAGGAGACAGCTTTGCGTAGCAAGCTCTTTCTTACTAACCACCTCCTCCGTCTTCCTTTGGGCATCGCTGCCTTGGGTCACGTTTGGGGCACAGTCACACCGTCACGGTAGTATAAATCTGTGTTAGCAGTATTGACTTTAGTGCAAGTAGCTCAGGTTTGTATCCATGTTACTGACCTGAAGCTCATCTGTTGATTTCCGTAGGAATTTACCTGCATAAAGGTGTAACGTTGAGTAGCTGAATTCTAACTGTTCTGGACCAGTGGAATCCTTTCTGTTACCTGGTTAATATACTTTGGCTTAATTTGCTGGATTTCTTTCTCTTTTCCTCAAAATTAAGGATTCCATTATGTTTCTTGCTTGGAGTTCTGCTTTCTTCGTTTTTAAGTAGCAAAAGATGCTCAGCTGTAGCTAGTGCATGGTGCTGGTACAATTATGTGGATAATGCTGAGGGTTAATTCAATGGCGAGTCGGGATGGAGACGGTAGTACCGGGAGCCTTTGTGACACAGAAAAAAAACTGTTTTGTTTTGAGAGTGATTTTTCTTGCTAGAAAAACCACCACAGGATGCCTGTCCAGCTTCGGAACAGGAAAATGCTTTTGAAAGTGAAAGGAAGTGCGTGCTGCAGGCCGGAAGAAAACAAACCTGAGGTTAAAGAGCTAGAGTGACCAGGTACCCGTTTTCCTGTGCGTTGGGTTTGGAAGGGGCTCCTACCAAGACGTCGAGCGGTAGGGCCGTGGGGGAGGAGGGACGCTGCACTTGACTGCGGTCCCTCGGGGGCCGAAGGTGAAGGAAGGAAGCGGATCACAGTGTGCAGAGTCTGAGGAGTGACAGCGTTTTGCACTGAAGGCAGCTGCAGGAGGTTACTTGGGGACAGTGTCTGGCTCTACCAGCTGATTGCTTAGAGCTTTTTTTTTTTTTAAAAAAAATCCAGTTAATGGGGGCACCTCCTAAGCAAACCAGCTATCCCTTTTACCATGCAGTCCCTGTTGAGAAGAGTATAATTTTACATTAATTACACTGGATAACTAAGAACTTGTTATGTTCCGACTTTATCCAGTAAATTCCCATTTAACCCAGTTGTCCTTACTAAGTGTGTCAGCTTTTCTTTCAAAAGCTCTGCTGTGCAAAGACAAATTAGTATATTAATGTGGAAGTACGTAATTTAAGACCAAAAAAAAATTAGGAAGCCCGTAGCTGCTTTTTTTCAGAAAGAATTATTTATTACAGAATATTACAACCAACTCCGCTTGCTTACAGTTGTTTATAAAAATTAAATTTATTTTTGTTCATGCTGTTTATTTTTCACTTCTGAGCTTTAACAGAAGAATTATACTTGTCACTTTTGTTTTCTTTAATGCACTTTAATTTTGTTTAAAGTTGATTTAAGGTTTTATTTCCAGATTCTCATCTAAATATTGAAAAATTGACCTGAAAGTACCTTCTGAGATTGATCTACTCTTCTCTGCCCTCTTCTTAAATTATGCATAACATATACTGGACAACAGCCGGGTTTAATTCCGAAATGCTTTGTTTATGTCAGTTTAAGCCAAAGCCTAGGGGAAAACAATCAGTTTATCTTACAGTTAGTACGTAACTCTGTTTAACCGAAGTTCAGTATGTCTCCAAAGACTTTCCCTCACAAAATCCGTTGGAGAGCAGGTCCACTGCTGTCTTCTTGAGCTCCATGATAATTCTGTTGTCTGCATCAGAGGATACGGGACAGGCCCTACCCGGCACTGGCAACTTTCCCCGTTTTGAAGGCACTTGTATAGCTAGGTGTATTAGCCATCAGGTGTATTTTTTGTGCCCTGGTTTTGGAGCTTTCAGAGGAATATCGGTTTTAGGGAAGAAGGGAGCAATGCACTCAACGTGGGGTTTTCACCTTCCCTGTGCTCTTCATCTCCCCATCCTGTTCCGCTTTTGGAGAGTGCTGTCCTGCATGGAGGAGGCGGTCACTACCCTTGCAAAGTTCATGGATCTCCTGTTATATTGCTGTTTGACAGGGGGTCTTGGGGGGGGAAGTCAAATAATTTCTAATATGAGCTAACAACCCATTTGGGTATGTGGCACTGTAAGATAGATGTGTACAAGAATCCCAAAGATGACTGGGTTGTTTAAGCGTGTTTCTAACCTGTCTGCTTTTTAGCAGCTGATATATGGGACATACATAACATAAACACATTTTATTAGGGATGTTTGATGCCTCTCAAGCTGTTTGTTCTCAGAACACAGTATTTTAGAACGCATATTTGTATGTGAGGAATTATGATTACGTTATATCATCCTGGGGCTTGAATTCCTGGAAATTCCATGGTTTTCTACGATATCACTGCATCATAGGAAATGCTCACAGTCTTCCTAAATGCAGTAAAGTGTCCATGATGTGATGTTAATTTTCAGTTTGGGGCCCACAAGTTGTTTGCACTCATGTAAGAAGTAGCCAGACCCAAACTCATTTTGAGAGATGATGCATTTCTATCCTGAAATGGATTTAAATGGATTCTTTATCATGCCATTCAATCCCAGGTGGGTCATTTTTTTCTTCTCCCCATAAGGGTGGCCCTGCTTGGTATTTCAGAACCTAGATTTTCATTTAGCAATTAATGTGGGTGATTCAAGTCACTCCTTCTGTATTTTATTAATTTTTGCCAAATATAGTATTTATCTGCCTACTGTTGATTGAGCAGAATGGAACTTGCCTACACAAAATTTCTTAGGAAATACAATTTGCACATCCAGATTTCTAACTACACCCACTCTCCCCATTACTGCAAGGTGTTAATCAAGTTGTATGGTGCTGCCTGCACAGATGTGTACATACGCACCCTCTTTAAAAACCGGTTATGTGCCTAAATCCTTACGAGAGAGCTCGGACGCTGAGTTTTTCTAGGTCTGCGTGCTCACTGAATATTTAGCCCTTGTGGTTACTGCAACGGAGTTTTTGTGAAGGCTTTTCCATGTTTTTAGAAGGTGGTTTTAGTAAGTAGTTTAATCCTAAGTAACAGCTGAGTTCTTTTGCAGCAAAAGCAGCCACTAATTTAAAAAAAAGTAATTTTAAATTTACACATATCCATTTTAACAGTACTTTTGATTTAGGCAGCTCTCTTCCAGAAATCCACCCTGGAGAAAATGTTTTTAATCAGGTTAAAATGGAGGCAAGATAGGGAAGGAAAAAAAAAATATATATTTGCTGTGGCTTGACTGCAGCAGTGCTAATGAGCTCTGCTCTAATACATGAAGGAACATATGGCCCCCATCTGAATACAAACTGGACACAAAGCAGTAATTCAGCTGAGATGTCCTCAATACTGTAAATTGGGTGAATGTGGTTGAAGGTGTTTATAAACGGTGGCTGAATCCCACACACTGACTCACTGCCTTCTAATGTCCGGGGCTCAAGGTGCTATTTGTGAGAGTATAGAAAATGACCAGTAGAGGGAATTCTTAATTAATGCTAACAAAATAGCAAACTGAAGTGTTATGTTGTGAAGAAAAGACTTCTTGTGCTCATGACGCAGCAAGAGACAGATTATAGAGAGGGCGAGTTAGGAGAAGAAAAATCACAGGACAAGCAAATTGAGTATTTACTGGCAAATAATTGCTCTCTTAAGCTGTGGCTCTCTTCTTTCCTGGGCACTAGAACCATTTTCAGAAAATGCATCCTTACAGAGTAGATGTAAAAAAACCTCTCAAAGGCTGATGGTACAGACTTACGCAGGTAAGAATGTGTGTATTACTGCATATATTTCTTCTGAAGCTTTAGATTGTCCATCGTTTGCAGGACTGCTACTTTTTCCTGTTTCCAAGAGCACTGGGATTTTGGGTTCGCAGCTGTATTTCGTCTTAAAGCTGGGGAAGTGGAGATCGGCTTCTAGGCTGTAGTGTATGCTTTTCTGTCAGCACAGACGTATCAGTGTAGGAGAGAACAAAACAAGCTTGTGGGAGAAAGTATACGGCCCAGCTTTATTTAGTTTAAATGGGTTCCGGCTTTTATAGAGGTGCCTCTAATTAAAAAGCTACACATCAGCTTAATGTGGGGCAGGAACGTATTGCCCCTATGTGCCTGCGTTGCCAGGCAGTCTGATTTCACGGACGGATGCTTGTGAGGTGCTGCAGGGAAGGAACTTTTTCCGAGCACCTCCTCAGGACTGGCTGCATCCCTAGGGCTTCCCTCGGTGTGGCTCCCCAGCGAAATGAGGTGTCTGGGAACCCGCTCTGTTTGCTCCTCTCTACAGGTTGCCTACCTGTCTCCCTTTCCTCTTTTAATTTGACCATTTTCAGCCAAGTTTGACGGGTGAAAGTCTCCAAGATACTTAGGTTTTCCCATGGTTTCTTGGAAGTAGGCAGCTGTTTGAAGGGGAAAAGCTCTTTTAATGACCCAGCTGAGGGAAAGGCAGCCTCACAATGATACCCAAAATTACACATCAGAGACCAAACGTGGACAGAAACTCGTAAAAAAGGAGGCTCCTTTGGATCTCTGTGAGCTGGCTCAAATTCATGGAGAATTTAATTTCTGTTTCTTCCACATACAGACTTCATTTTCTAATAGTAAAAAAGTCTGTTAGGGCGTGGAGGTGTATAGGTGGTTAAGAATACTTTGCCTTTAAATATGACTCTTATTCACATCTTAATCATCAAATAACAAAACAGTAACATTACTATTTTTTATCAAACCTACAAAATGTTGTTCTTCATTTCTGCTCCCCATCTCATCCTGTGCATTAAAAAGGATGTCCAAAACAATCTCCCTTTTCACAAATAAATGAAAATAGCACATACCCCTGGAGAGCAGAAATGTTCTTTTGATTTTACAGGGATTTGCTTTTGGTTGTACAGACCCTGTCAGGTGGGGTATCCAAGCTGAATACTCAACTGATGGGCATTTATGAATTGCAGACACCCCCCTAGAAAGCCACATAGTAAGCATCACAGACTCCAGTATCCTCCAGGTCCTTCAGAAAAAAATGCCAAGTTCCCGGTAAAGTGCAGTGGTGATTTAACCTTTCCCGCAGGGGTACTTTCTCCTTAATAGGTATCAAATTGGAGTTGGCTTATGTCTTCAAACATGGGCAGTTTTCAGTCTTCATGCTTTATTGTACCATAATTGTGGATATTCTGTTTATTCAGTATAATGCTAATTATTTCTATAATTATAATATATTTATCATTATTATAAGGGGGTTTATTATTATTATTATTATGGCAATAATTAGTCCTTTTTAAACTCATAAAATCTTGGCCCTTCTGATGTCTTGGGTACAGAGTACTGCAAGTTAATTATATAGTATGTGGATGAAAAATAATAATCCTTTTATTGGTTTTAATGTTCTGCCTTTTAGTTTTAATGACTGTCCCCTCTTTTCTTGGGAGGTCAGATTTATTTTATTTTCTCTGTGCGGTTGCATTTATATCACTTCCACTATGTTCAGTCTTTTTCATTTTCTCTGTCAGTTTGAAGCTTTCTAAACTTTTCGCATATGGAAAGCTCTTGAGGGCTTTAATGAGTCTTTTCACTCTCTGAACCCTTTTTGTTTCTTCTCTATCCTATTTGAGACAGGGTGATCAGGGTTGACTGCAAAATCCGAAGTGATAGCATAACACCAACTTATGTAACCACATTATAGTAGTCTCCAAAGTATTTCCTTTGGACCCTCCATCCGTGAGAGGCACTGAACAACCCCACCATACCCTTCCATTTCCTTTTCCTGACTTGGGTGCCGTGAACACATTGTACATTGACAGATGGAAGCAGTACAATTATTTCGTTATTTCTGGTAATGGGAAAGGCTAACTGCAGAATCCTAGGGAAAGGGGTTTTTTAAGTCAAAAGAAAGATCTGTGGAGAAGGATCCTTGTACCTTGTGTGCATCAGACTGGAAGGATTCCATAAGATGAGGATGGCTGACATGGAAAGGAAGTACAGCTTGTTCTGTGACTTCTAGACCATCTGCAAGTGACTTGCAAGAGATGAGAGGGTGCCAAACAAAAGCACAATTGTGATAGAGTGGAAGTATGAATCAATCATTGGTCTACTCTTACTGGAAAACAGGCAAAGCCCAGGACTGTTCCTCGGGTGTCGCTACAATACTTCATTCTTTTGAGACATGCACTAATTTAAGGCCAGAAGACCTTTTAAATCATGTGGGAAAAGCTTTTTTCCCAGTTTAGAATGTCAAATTTTGTCTTTTTATTTCTGCAGATATATAGAGGCATGTTATAGAAATATGTAATACGAAGTCCCCGGGTCCAAGTAGAGCATATCAAGTGCCTTTTGCTGGAAGCAAGTGAGTTTTATTCCCGTTCCTTTCCTCTCACTTCACTCACCTTCTCCCTTCTTTTGCCTCTGCTTCTCGCCCCTCCCTGCCTTCCACCAGGAGTTTTCTTCCTTAGTAAAAATTCTGCCTGTCCTGGTATATTTTTCTAGTGTAAATGATCACTTTCAGCATTAAGGTGATAAAACATACTTTATGCCTTCTTGGTTGCCCGAGAGATAACAAATAGATTTTGAAAAGCAGATGGTTGACCCGAGAGCCCTGAGGTATCGCGGAGCTAACAGGTGCAGCTCCCTGTTCAGATTCTGCAACGCGAAGAGATCCTATTTCCCAGACAAACCAGAAAAAAGCGTGAGAAACTGTGAAAAGATGGACTTTAAGAGTCCAAATACATATATTTTTCAATTTTATTATAGGTAGCTGATGCAGGGACAGAGTTTGTATGCTGAAAGTAGCCATCCATTGCAAAGAACAAGGCAAGCTTCATGGTTAAAGCAGAGTGCTGGAACGTGGAGACCTGCACTGAATTCTGCTATGGCCATTGACTAGCTGAGTAATTTGCACAACTGTTTTTATGTTGTTTCCCTCACAAAAGCACAACAGTAGCAGAGGGATAACTAGTGCATCCTACAGATCATTGTGAACCCTGTACGGGAAAGCTAAGGAAGGAAGAGTGTATTACTGTTGAAACGCGAGGTACTGGGGCAACACCAAACATGTTTCTGAAATACGTAAATTGTTGAATACAAGCAAAACAACACAGGCAGGTCATCAGCAAAGAAAGAAAAGTCATACCAACACTGTTACCTCTTTCTCGTTGTGTGTGTCCTATCTTACAGTTTTAATGTGGGGTAGTCAAGGTATGTAGCCAGCCTTCCAGTGGTTAAGGAGCTAAGCCTGCACTTCTTCAGGTCTTCACAGCTTGACAGAGCTTGGCTTGTGAGAGCTATGGATAACTTCAGATGCTATTTATTTGGGGATTTGTTCACACTGCCATAAATCCCAATTCAGAATGGAAATGGTTGGAGGATGTAAATGCTTCATTGTTGATAAAGTCATTAGGCCCTAATTTTGTCATCTTAAGCCTAAACCGTCCAGTGGAAGTCCCTGGCGTGTGCTTACTGAATCAGGGCTGTAGTGCAGGACTAGGAGCACGTCATTGTCATTGGTCCTCTTAAGCACATTTGGTCATGGAATATCAGAGGACTGTGAAGTGGTGTAACCTTTCTCTAGAGATCAGAAGAGTTATCCTTTCAGAAACAAATAATTTATATGAGGCAACGAAAGAACTTCCTTGCATTGCTGGAGGTAGGAAAAACAGAGATCTTAACTTTCCACCTTCTAAACTGAACACTGGAGTGCTGGGGGATAGGGTCTTCAATTTAAGGGAAAAAGAAAGAGAAAGGAAACCGAGGGGATAACTGATCAGAATTTTAGTCAGTAGTGAGAAATTATGAAAAGGCAAATAATGAACATGGCTTTTACCACCCAAACATTAAGTATGAAAGGCTTTAAGTTCTAGATTGCAGGGAAAGTTTTTAAGTGTTTAGTCCTATTAGAAAACAAATTCATAGTAACTATAATCACATTTTAAAATCGATGAGTACAGGTGTAATAAGATACTATAGATTAATAATCTTATGCAAAAGTTTTTCCAGAGTTATGGAATCTGGTACCTCATACTCCCCGTAAAAACATTTTTCCATTAGTCATCAGGTTGGAACAAAGTTTCTAAAAATTGGAAAAACAAGTCTAAGAGCTGTAAAACATTTTGAAAAGTTAAAATGAAAAAGATGAATAGGATGGAAAACTTTTTGAGCAGCTGGGAGAAGACAAAGTAGTGGGGAGATTTTTTCCTGCTTTTGTTTAAAAGTTGTGGTCTTGGTGGACAGTTAAGCAAGGGGAATACTGTAGCCATCTGTACATGTGTGATACCGATAGAGGAAGAATTGCTCTCCTGTTCCTGTGTTCAGACAAGTTGCCTTAGTGGTCCTGGTCCTTCAGTTCCACACAATTACCAACTGAGCTGAAGGAGACCTCCCTTACAGCTGTGAGTAGTAATGAGGCTTTAGCATGTCTTTGCACATTACTGCTACAGTGTGACCTCTCTCACTAGAAGGCTCACCTTTTCATTTTAAAGGTGTTACTTCTCTTCTGCATATGTAAAGCATCCCTCAGGTTGCTGTATGATCTCTTCACTTCGAAGCAGTCGAGAATTCGAACAAACAGAAGTTCTAGAGAGCTTCTTTAACCTTGGATGTGAAAGGTGGTCAGTGATGTAGGTTTCAGTATACCAGGGCAGGAGTTTTGAAGGGGAGCAAAAGAATCGGATACATTTAGGATTGCACTGAGAATATTGTATAGATGATGCAGGAAGTACAGAGAAATTCCACAAATACATCCACACAGGAAGATGTCAGAGATGGAATAGAGCTGCCATCTTAAACTGTGATGGCATCTGAAATATTAATAGATGTAAAGCACTGATAGTGTCCTTTTATGAAGACATTTCTTCTGTCCATGATGATTTTTCCCCCCTCACACCAGTTCACATACTCTCCTGTGTCACAGAATTGATGTGACCTCATGAAATTTCAAGAAGAGTGGAAATCAGACAAAATGGATGTTTCTACAAAGGGCAAATTACCCAGCCCTCTTAGAAGTAAAGGACATGGTGGTGTGAGTCAGTCCTCAGAAAATGATGCTTGAAGTGAGATGGATAAAAGGGACTTGGGCACAGAAGCACTAAGTGCTGTGAGGAGGTGATGCTGCCTGGCAGATTTACCTGGGATTTATGTGCTGGCAGGAGGACAAGTTTGGAGGTAGGAAGGCTTTTTATGATCAAGCAGTGTAGCTCAAAGCAACGTTGGTTTTATGTGTGTGAATGATAGACTGGTGAAACGGAGTACAGCAGAATCCTAAACCAAGCGATTGTGATTGGGCAAATTATAGGAGGATTTATGTGCTTCTGCAGCTATAGCTCAGGTGATTTGGCTATGCTTTTTCTTTTTCTCACCCTTTTCCCAATTTATTTTGTATTATGTATCATGCCTATAACTGTGTTCTCTGTTGTTTCTCTCCTGACATGTTTAATCCCACAACACAGTCTAGTCTTGATGTTTTCGTTCTCTTTCAAAGAGTCCCAAGAGAGAAAAGCAAGGAAGGTAGATGTATTTGATTTTGGAAAATGAGTTGGTGCCAGTTGCAAAGGAAATAAAATATATTTCAGGGGTCTGCTGCGGGGCGGGGAGTGAAAATATTGCTCGTTTGTGACAGAAGATTGCCTTGAAGACTGCTTCAGCTTGATCAGTCTGAAACCCACGTCTCACTGTTTCCATTACAAAGGCTTTTATGTTCCTGTTTCTTTTGGAAAAGGACTTCATCTATTTTGTCATAAATCCAAGGCTCCACAAATGTACCGTTTGCTTTCAGGTCCAGCATGAGAGCTGTGCATGGGGGTCACATTGCAGAAGGGTTAGGAGAGTGTACATTATTTAGGTTGTGAGCCAGGATAGCCAAGGAGTCCGCATGTGACCAGCCCGAGTGGCAGAGGAGCCTCAGTGTTAGGCTGATGCACCATGTGCCGCTTCTGCAAGGACTTTTAATGTGGGGACCTTGGGGTGGCACAGACAGGGCCATGGCTCTTCCCCAGCCCCGGGCAATGGGTGCAGGGTGCTTAGTGCATCAGAGGTCAAGCTGCCAAGCTTTGCCCGGCACCAATGGATCATGGGATGGGGGAGAAGCTAAAGCACTCACGGCACAGGTGCTGCTGTGCTGCCGTGGGTGACTACAGGGCTGGAATCAGATGAGGAAATCTCAGCCTGAACAAGTGAAACCCTATAGGTTTTTATTTTGTATGGGTCTGTCTGGTGTGCATGTAGGAGGCAGGACTTCAGGGCCTGTATTATGCATGAAGGCAGAATGGTATTCATACGATGCCTTCTTGCTTTCAGTCAGGTCTGTAACTCGGTACTAATCGTTCCTTCAGAGGATCTCAGTCCCGGATCCGTTCATTGGAGTTGATCATTACAAAGCCTTAGTACATTAATTCAAGTTCTCGGCAAACAGTGACTCAGTATCCTCCCCCAACTCCTCGTGGCTTCCTATCCCGAAGACATAGCTTTCTGACATGCTTTTTCTTTCTTTCTATCCTGAGATACCCCTGATCTCTTCTGAGCATCAATTCCCAATTTTCGGTTCGCAGCAGAGAACTTGTTCAGTGCATACCTGTGGAGCTCATTCCTCACCTATCATTTTGATATTAATAGTTTAACCTAGTGTTAAAATACTGCTACAGCCCTGGTACATAGAAAGAAAATAAATGGACCCTCTGGAAAGTGACAGTGCAGACCTTAAATCAGTGGCAGCCATCCCTGGTGATATCCCTGGTAATATGTTTTGAAGTTCAAGGTCTCTTTTTTCTTTTTTTCTTCTTTTTTTTTTTTTTTTCTTTCTTTAGCATCTTTCTCTATTTGTATCAACTGCTGATGCTTTTACCTTAGATTTTGTTGTTTGGAATTTTTTTTTTTTTTTAATTTCTGTTCTTCCAATTTGGCTGAAAGAAATAGTAAAAAATTTAAAAATGTTAAAAAAAAGAAAGAAAGCAATTATCATGTAAGATTAGATCAAGTGAGCTGCTGCCAGCTGGTCATTTCTTTGTACTGTAAGTGTGCTTTGTATTTCATATGGGCTCACCATTGTGGCCAGCAACAGATCTGGATAACAGTCCATGAATCCAGAAAAATGTGAGTAAAGGTGACAGGAGTGTTCACAGTGGTAAGTTATTGATATGAGAAGATGTCTCACTTCCAGTAGAGCACTCCTGTCCCCCCTTGTTAGCTTGAAACGGTGTGGTTTTAAGCAATCTTGGTAGAAGGGTAGAGGCTGGAAGGAGGCCGAATTCCTACAGGTGTTTTGCAAACTGGAGATGAGGCAGAGGCAGAAGTTACCCCTACCCCTGCCCTGCCAGGGAGCCTGCCGTGTGCGCCCCGGAGACCCGTGTGATGGTTGTCCAGGCAGCTCTCCCAGCCTGGCCCGGTGCTTCTTGCTCCGGAGCACTCTCTGGGTGCCCAGCCACTGGGTGTGGAGGAGGGAGCTGGAGGCGCTGTGAGCGCTGGCCAGAGGGAAGAGTAGAAGAGCGTGGGAGGGAGGAGTGGCAGGGCGGGAGAGGGCAGTTGTAGCTGGGAAGGCTGGGGATATCATGGCCGGGATGTCATAGAGGAAGAGAACCCCAATCCAAAGGAAGTCAAGCGTCACAGATGCTGTTACTTGCGGGATGACTTGCTTAATTCAGATACCCTCTTGTCTGTCACCACAGCCAGAGGTATTTTAACAAAGAAGCATTTATTTGAGATTAAAAACTGGAACCGGAGGGGAAAAAACCACAAGTTCTGGCCTTGAGATAATACATGTGAACTTGACAAACTGTAACGTCTGTGTCTTGAATTCTTTATCTCTGAGAGCTGAATAAAAATACATGTGTGCTTCAGAGGGGAGCTGAGATACTTCATCCATTTGGAAATGATTTTTCTCCTTTAGGAGACAGATGCTTTACCTTTTCCATGAAAAGTTGTAAATGTTTCAGAAACAATTAATGAAGCTTCCTGACATCCTCTTGGGTGAGGAAATATGATTGCTGTGGGAAAACTGAGGCAAAAATCTGTCATGTGAATATTTTATTTTAATAGTTAATGAACAGGGAAAAAGAAAGAATTACTGTAAAACACATGAGCAAGATTGTGGAAAACTTTGGCAGAAGAGGTACTGAGATGAATTCTGTCTTGACTGGCACCTCTTGAAGGTCAAAGTGTCTACCCAGTGCATAAGGCAGGATTAGATTTGGCTCATGGTGTAAATGTAATCAGCAGACTTACCTCTAGGTATACTGAAATTCAAAGCACACATAGTGCAGAAGGCGGGCCTGTAGAGTAGATGTAAATACTTTGGAAAGTGACTACATAAAAAGATAAACTTCCTTTGGTTTCACAGCAGTAGTAGTACCACTTCATAGCAGTAGTACCATTACCTTTTATATGAAAACCTCACTTTTTTGGTAAACAATATCTAATCTCCAGATAGCAAGCCTCTTCAGTTCATGGCCAAAGAACCCGGTCAAAATACATCACACCTTCTTTAAGGCATTGGTGTGGTGTACAGTTAGCATTTCCTATTTAAAGATTTGGAAATGGAGACACAGAAAAGTCAAGCAGGCCACACAGCAAATAAAGTGGTAATTAAGGAAGAAAAAACAGATGCCCTAACTTTTTTCTCATTGTTTTAATCAGGAGATCCATAGTCCTTGGAAGTACGCACATGTCCTTACAGGGCAAGCTGATTTTTGTTCTTGCAGGCTGTGTGTTACCTCAGATGATCCAGTTGTTTTGACTCTCTCATCCCAAGACCTAAGTCATCAAATCGGTAATCTTAGGTGGTCTCAATTCTCCACCACAGCAAGCCTTCCTTCTTCCCTAGTAGATTTTAGACTCAACACACACCAAGCAACATTTTGAGCTGGATTCACGTCATGTTGCTGGCAGATTGTATTTATATGATATGTATGTGCCAGTATGCATCGAACAGGTAACTGTAATATCTGTGGCAATCACTTTCCCCCATTAGACTTTGCTACCTTTATATCAGTTTGGTGTGTAACTGCACCTGTTAGTCAAGCCTATTATAAAAGACAAAAAAAAAAAGGAGAAGCTTCAACTGGTAGGAAATGAAAAATTTATGGTGAGAAAAGACAGGGACCACCCATAAGCATCAGTTGCATACTGACACTAAGTGATTTTTGTAGATTTCTGGGGTTCTTTTTAGCGTGAGCTTCTGAAAAGTCAGCACTGACTTTATGTCCACAGAAATCAGTGTGGGGTTTACCATACACTTAAAATGAAATACACCAGTACTGCATATTGTGAAAATCTCACCCCTAAATAAAACCAAGTTCACATGAACTCAAACAAACAAAAAAACCCAACAACAACTGAATAATGCATACCCACCTTTGCTTTTGTGTTCCTGAATCAGGTAAAGGAAGGCAATTAACAGAAATGGGCATTATTTCATATCCAGGGAGAGTTGGTGCTTTCCAGCACACTAGCCTTATTTCAAAATTGCTTCGTTTTTTAATTGTCTTGCAGCCCAGCTCATCTGTGCATCCAGAGGGTTTTCCTCTGGCCTTTTTAAATCCATAAATTGTTGAGTATAATAGACGAGAATGCTTTTCTCTTTCTACTCGCTTATGCTGCTCTTAACTGGTAGAACAAATAGAAATAAAACCTAATTCTGTGAGGTTCTTCTGGGAGCAGAAGGCAGGTGAGGAGAGCACTCTCTGGCTGTCTGAGGTCAGAAATCACAGGCATATTCCCCAGCAGTGTTCTAAGTTCTGGGCTGCTCGGTTCCTCTCCCTGAGCCAGGCCAATGTTCTCCAATTCTCAAGTTGTCTCGATGCCGTATGTGCCTGATCCCAGACTGTGCATTGGGGTTAGTTAAGATACCTAAGAGTTTTCCTGCTTTTACTGTATTTCTGTTGTTCAAAGTATGTTAAATGGCCGTAGTTTCCTCTGGAACTCAAAATCTGAATGGTACCTGATTTTGTAGATGAGGAGAAGTTCACTTACTGGTGGTGCTCATGACAGAAATATGTCAACTATCCACTTCCATTTTGGCCATACTGGAATCTGGAGGAGATCTGGCTACCAACTGGTCTTTACTCATAAGAAATAGACATCTGCATTCTTTGTATCCCTGAAATGTAAATCAGGAAGGACAGTCCTCATTCTGAATGCCATGCTTATTGGCAGCATGATGTGTGTGGTGAAAAAGGCATTGAAAGAAAGCATTAAGGCTAGGAAAATATCAAAGAAAATGCTTCAGTTTTTATTCTCCCTTCCATAGCGGATTAATTAAAACAGAATGAAACACCAGCTAACTTGAAAATAAAAGCAAATGTGTATGTGTAGACTGTGGCAGTTTTTCTGAAAATCAAAGTAAATTCTTCCCTCCCCCAGACCATAGCTCTAATGATGTAATGCTCTAATAACGTAGTCCTCTACCTTTCTTTGCCGTACCTTCTCAGATTCACTGGCCAGCCCATACAGTTGCTTTGAGATTTTTGATGTCCTGTGTCACTTGGTTGGCTTTCAGAGCTATAACAGGTAACTCTGCTGGACCTACTATCTGCTGATAGTAAATTGTGCTTGGCACAGGATGTAAAGGGATGTTACTTTATTGCACCAACCCTCTCACTGGGCTTTGAAATAAAATCTTCAAACGTGTCCCCACTGAGCGCTCAACACGTGCGGTGACTGTAGGAAAATGGGAAGTAGGAGCTTTTCAGGGCAGAAGGAGTCTAAGTAGACAACTTCAGTCTCTGCCTGCCTTTGAATTACAAGTTGCATGGCACGGTATCCTTGTTATCCAGAAAAAAAAAGGGTCTAATCCTGTTTTTTCATAGCTCTGTGCTTTATTTTATTTTACAATGACTACACCCTGTGTGACAGCATCCTGTCCAACAGGCAAATATTGCGGCAGAATACAGTCCTAAGGTCCACCAAACCATTCCCGCAGTCCACACAGGGCTGCCTCCTGCCTCGGGACACACCAAGACACTCGGTCACAAGACTGAATTTCATTCAGCTGGAACTATGAGATGCTTTTACTATTTGACAAAAATAAATCCAGAGAGGAACTAAATGAGTTCTGAAGTAGCAGTCAAGGTAAAATATGTGTGTGGGAAAGGGGGTGAGAATCAAATTCCAAGTATGCAACGTGGAAGCCAGTTGTAATCAACAGCTTGCTTTTCACGTGTTCAGTGAGGAAACGTTTAATTGTTTTCCCAGTTCTGTGAGGCAAGGTGCCTCATAGTGCCTTTTTTCCCACGCATTATGAGGCAAGGTGGGCTGCCAGTTGAAGCAGTCATTGTGCTACGGAATTCTGCTCTAGTCTTGGGCAAGTTAGTGAATCTGTTGGGGCTTGGTCAGCTGAAATGAGTGGTATGGGTTTCTGCTGTAAAGAGTGTGAGAATCGTTGGTATATTAGGGGACCGAGCAGTGTTCCGAGTAATATATTTGTCTGGATAAGTGCGTCAGTATTTGGTACCTTGTTATTAACACCTTTGTGCACTCTACTCCTTTTCTTTCTCAAAGATAATGGGCACGCATACAAATAAACCTGCGTTTTCAACTTTTATTTCACTGCATGAACGTGGGGACAGAGGAGAGACATCCAGTTGTACAAATCTGCTAAATATGTCCTCTGTTATTCCTGACAAAATTAGTTTTTTGGACCCTACTGATGAGAACAAGACATAGTTATTACTGAGGATATCAGCTGTAGGAAAGAAGCAGTCTCTCAGCTTTATACCACATATCCCATTCTTTTGTCAGCTTACATTATAAATAAATAACAAAGCAATTTGACACATGCCCATTGATTAAAAATAAAAGTTGTCAGAGTGAGAGGAGAAAGACAAAAATATGAATTATTAATAACAATATTAAGCAATGCAAAAAAGATGCTTAACATGCAGGAAAGTCCCTGAAAAGTCACTTAGTGAAGGGGAAAGAAAGGACAGCCATGAAGACCTTCCTCCACTACTACTTTGTGGCCTTTTCTTTGCTGCTTGGGCCCTTGGAGGTCGGGGTGAACATGTGAAAGAGAAGGATGATTCTGTTAATGCATGTAATCTTGTTTCCCTCATCTCTGGTATTTCTAACGTGCACCACCTGCAAACATGGAGACCTGATGTAGGGAATAGAGTCAATTTAAAGTGATCACGTTGCACCATTGGGATTGGCTGTTTTCTGGTTTTGAGCAATCTTCTTCTGGCAGTGGGGTTTGGAGGACCAATTGACAATGCTGATGTATCGGTCGGAGAAACTAAGCTAATTCCTACTTGTTCTAAATTCCATATACCAGACATACCTGTGATTTAGTATGCAGCTACTAAGGCATGCAAAGGTGCTAGCAGTAGCTTGTGTTCTGTGTACTTTGTGATGCTTCAGTTGATAAAACATAAACAGTACCCAAGTAGCTGGCATGATTATGCATTTCTTTTCCCTCCTTCTGTTGCTTATTTGGGTTGCAACTATTTAAATGCTTTCGTTTGTCAGACCAGTTTGAATGGCTGTTGGGTATATTGACCATCCTGGCAATACTTAATTTTCCATCTGTGAAGATCAGATTTATTTTTTTCACTGCAGAAGAATTAAGAAAAATGGATACTTGCAAAGAGCAAGAGAGGCAGCTGCACAACTTCCACAAAAGCTGTAGAAACTCCCTTGGTGACAGTCTTGTCTGCTGAAGGATGTTCTTGCTCTGAAGACGATCCAGCATGTTATAGCAACAGAAGAACTAATCAGGTGGTGTTCCTGGTAGGGTAGCACCAGAGGTCTGATTGTGGTTCAGGTGACGGTGTCTCTAGTGGAGCATCCTATATTAGACTTCCTTATGGCCAGTCTGAACACTGTATTACTTGTAGGTAGAGAAATGACATCATCTTTAAAAAAAAAAAAAAGACTGCAGGAGCAGTAAGGCTCTACCCTGTGCTTATGATGTTAATGTTTTGAATTAACAAACTGTTAATGAATTCACAACATGATCTCCCAATTACTGTGCTTTAATTCTGGAAAGCTCCTTTTTATGCATTGTTGGTTCAAGTAAGGGCTAAGCACTTGTAGCTTCTGTGGATTTCATTAGTTGCCGGAGATACTCAGAGCTTCTGAAAACCAGGGTCAAAGGATCATCTCGCTGGTATTTAGTTGCATATGGTGCAGGTACCTCCAGCCTCATTTGGACTCCCTTTGCAGTCGGTTGGAGGCACTCAGAGGTGTGATTCAGCTTGTCAGAAGGAAAGGCATCTGAAAGAGACCCTCACGTAAGGGCTGTCTTCTGTTCATAGGCTATAAAGAAAATCTGGATGAAGACTGTTAGCAGCTTAAAAGTTATCTGAGATTCGTCTATGCATGGTGCCTCAAGCTCAATAACCAAAATCAGTGTCTTGTCCTTGGAATGTTGGTCTTTGTTTTTCAGTTTCTGTGTGTAAAATGGGATCACTGTGCAGCTTTGCAGGTTACGAGAAGACGGACTTCTCTTAACTTGGTACATGATTGTAATGAGGAGATTTCTTATTAGCTCCTGAATGGTTTGCATTTACATTTACATTTTATGAGCTCTTTTTAGTTTCACATGTATTATGAGTAAAGACTAGCACCGAATGGATGTGTGTTAGTCTCAGCATGGGTGCCTAACACTATTGCTAAATTTGGCTGTATATGAAATTATCGGTCTCTCTTAAATATTAATTGATGTAGCCTGACTCCCTTTAGTACTTCTAATCTGCTGTATCTGATCCTCAGGGTTTTGGTGAACATTAATTTGTGCATGAAAAGACTGAATTTAAGATCATTTCATTGGATTGAAAAAGTTACACAAACGAGTAGTTGCTTGATAGAGCCCAAACACAGACCAAAAAGAGTGAAGTGGGATGGTTTCTGGGGCAGGACTGAGATGATGGAGAGAGAAACAGCTGCCCCTTCTCACATGCCCCAGAACTATAAGCTGAAGTCCGATAAAGATGTGTAAAGAGATCCTAGCATATTATGCCACTCTCTGTTGGGACTTGAAGGCAATCATTTCTTAAATTGTTTTAGTCTACTGGCACCATATGTAGCCTTATTCTAAAATCTTGTACAGATCTCTGCTAGGAAATATTTAGACATTTGAAAAAAATTTGTCCTTTAAAAAGGAGCTTCTTAAGAAAGTCAGTAGACTTTAAAATTCAGCAGTAAGGGTTAAGAGAACCTTTGGTACAGAATTTTAAAAATCTGGGAGAAAGCACTTTAATAATACCGTTATAGTACTTTTCATCAGTCTTACTACACCCATGTGCAGTATTTCAGCTCTGTAAACTGAATCTTATTTATGTTAAATGATTTGCCCAATATCTTATCATGGGTAAGTGGCAGGCCAGAAATGGAACCCAGGAGTCCTAATTTGATTTCTTGTTGAATTCAGAGACAGTATACTGCCTCGGAAAGAAAAACACTCAAGAATCCAACGGTAGCACTCTGCATGAGGAGTGTCCCATTTCAATAAACGTGTGGTTATAATATGTCTGTGCTCCACTGACCGAGGTCCCCGAGGTTGCTTTCAATCTAAACCCATGTCTCCTTTGTGGGTGCACATTGCACTACCAAATCTTTCAGTGCTCTAAACCAGGAGTCTTGTTCTTAATGGACATACTGGGGAAAATACAGCCACTGAAAAGCACTACCACTGCCAGTGAAAAAAGGCAAGTATGGATGAAATACAAAGAAACTGTAGAGTTATAAAAATATAGGCTGCCGTTTGAATATTTCTACCAGGGTTGGGTTTCTTTTCTTAGAGTAGTGAAGATGAGAGAGCAGATGATATTACTTATCTTAAAACCCCTGTCTAATAGTATTTGCCATCTCTGTGAGATCTTGAATAAATATGGATCAGTCTCTGTATTTTTAAATGTGTAGTTTTGAAATCTGACAGTGCACTGGGTGAGCTTTACAGGGAGGTTTTTCTGGTTTTTGAGAGAAGTCTCTTCACGTCAGCTTGTCTTCCCAGTAGCTTTCGCAGTGCGTGACGAAGGGAGGTGAGAACAAGAGCAAATAGTACCATCCTGCAGCGTCTGGGCAAACATCTGAAACCAGTGGATTAAGTGTGTTGGCTGGTATAGGACTTGCATAGGCTCTGGATCTTCTAATCTGGAAAATTCAATCTCAATTCACATTCAATCTTGAATGGAAAATTCAGAACTTGGGGGAAATGCAATCCAACACAATTTGTTCAGTCAGGACCTGGTTTGTGAATTCCTGTCAGGATTGAGCTCAGTGTATTTAGAATATGTAAAAGTAATGTTCTTTGTTAGAGTTCCAGATTTCCCTTCAAGTCAGAGGATATTTTGTGTTTCTTACAGGCGGTTTAATTTGTAGAGATAGTGTATGAATTTTCTCAGCCAAGACATGGAGGCCATAACATGAAGTATTGTGAGCAGAGTTTTTCATTAATATCTTATTTTGTGTTTGGCCAGAAACATAAAGAATTTGATTTTCTTACCTTTTTGCTGAGGGTAAGAAGGTCTGAAAGCAATGCAGATGCACTGTCTGTGCAATAAGGGCTCAAAACACAGGTATTTTGTACCATTTGAGATGCTGTAGGATACACTTCCTGCCCTTCAGTTGCTTTTCCCAAAAGACAAGTATCTTACAAGTGGTAAATCGTATCTGCTCGCCATGACCAGATGTACTTAAGCCCTAGGGTTTTCCTGGTGGCACTTGAAAGCTCTGTTTAAGCAAATTATTTGAGCCCTAAAACCTAAACTTTACATACCTGTAACCACTACTAGTGTATGGTATATAGGGATAATCCTACCATATTGTACTTTAGGATAAATCCTTTTATAGCAGTTATTGGACGTACTTTCTGACTTTCTGTTACAGTCATGTGTCATGTAAAGAAGGGAGGCCAGATCTGGACCAATTGACTTCATTAATGCTGGCTTGATTTTATCAGTGATCCTCTGGCAATTTAGATGAGCCCCTAGGCCAAGATTTTTACCTAGAAATGCTCATTCTAATTGTACGGTATACTGGGCGAGGTGATGGGTAGTTAAGAATAATTAGCATACAGTTTAACCATTCATATACCTGACAGTATAAAAGCTCCCTCAGCACAGTTGCTCAATGGTGTGAATATAACTCGAGTTCCCAGATTCATTCCTACTCATAGAAAAAAATTACTAAAAGTTGAGTTGTTGTACTTAGCTTCTGTATTAATTGCAATACATATCAAACAAAAATGAAAAAAAGGCATTTATGTCCATGTTACTGAAATCTGTGCAGGATAAGAGAAGGAAGTATTGAATACCTGCAGTTTTAAAATTCTGAAGTACAAGGGAAAAATGTGTATTATGTGTAGTTATTCAAGGCATGTACCATATGCCTTAAACAGATTGGAATTCTGGACTGTGTTCATCTGGTCCTATTCCACAGGTATCATTAATGGCGTTATTTCTTTTAAGCTGGTAACATAAGGTTATATGTCTTGTTAGGTATCAGTTAATTGGACATGCTCAGTCTGGCCCACTGAGTCCTTTTGTTGAAGACATAATCCTTATTAGAAGCAACACTGTGCAGTCTGAACCTTTTTCTTCCATGGCATGCACCAATATTCTTCTGCAGGTATTTTCTAGCATGAAAATAAGAATTTTGCAAACTCTGTTTTCAGCTCCTATTCCAGCAAAGCTCCCATTGACTTCAGTAAGTATTTTACCTAAGTAGAAACCAAATCAAAAGTTAGCGAATTTCAGGGGTTTGTGCTCTATTAGGAAGGACTTGAAACAATAGATTTCCTTGGTGGTGAAATCTGAGGAGCTGTTGAATATTGCCCATCCTGTTTAAAGCTTTTCCAGAAACCAATCTATAGATACTTTCAGCAGAAACCTATGTGGTTTTGATGATCATTACTGAAGGGTTTCGTTTCATGAAACTTCACCTACAAACAAACTTGGAGAATAAAAAATTAGCAAGATCAGTTTGTTTATTTTGTTCTCCAATTTGTTAATCTTTGACATTGGACAGTCTCATTTGTTGCCTGTAAGCAGAGCATGGGAGAGAGAGAGACTGTAAGCCGGCCTATTGACCATGCAGTGGAATAAGACACTGTTCCCCTGGGAAACTTGGTGTTAATTTAAGAAATTTTATCTTGTGTTTTTTCTTTTTTCAGTTTTTGACATACCTGTTTTTCATATGCTCTACCTTGGTAAAGGCAAAGTGTATGATCTCGGCTTACTCTGACAAATTTATTTTGATTGTGCTCAGTACTCGGTGAGTTTGGGGGAGCCACTGTCACTCAGTTTTGTTGCTTGATGATTGGTCTTCTGGTTAAGACATGGGATAGGAGATAAGAAGAGTGAGGACCTCATCCCCAGCTATTGTCCAGGGTCATTGAGTGGACTCCAGCCAACTGTTTCCAGTGCAGAGGTGGTGGTGGCATTGATTAATTCATGATCACAGAGTGCTTTGGGCTCCTGGGATAAAAAGCAGAATAGAAGCGCAAAGTATTATTAATGGAATGAATGCTTGACATACTTAGTATACGATGTTAAATATCATTTGAGGATGGGTACATTACAAGAGTGTGAGTAACTCAATTGAAAGTAATTATGGTTATGTCTTTAATTGAGAAAAACAGATTCTTAATCAGTGCATCACGGTTTCAGCCCTCATGATAACTTCCTGGTTAGGTTTATGGATCGATTTAGCTCATCTGAATAACATATGGCCTAGGAACTGGATGTTGACAGCATCTTCTAAGTTTGGGGAACATTTGCAGTCACTTTGGTATTGATGGCTGGGAATTTCTCTTCCTCTCTCAGCTAGACTTACCCAAGTTTTCAGCTGTGATTTAATTTCAAAAAGCAACATCGTGCTGCAAAAAATGTATTTTCCCCTTTGCCAGGTGGTTGATGGAAGAAATTTGTGGTTCTTCAGGAACTCTGTAAAGCATAACATTAATTCTGGTTGTACTTACACTGGGACAGATCTTCCCCTGGTTTATATTAACATGAAATTTGTCACTGTGTCCTCAGGATTTGGCATTTTAGGGTCTGTTCCTGTGTAGTAGGAAGCACTTGTTGGTTGACCACTTTGTGAAATCAT
Organism: Eurypyga helias; assembly: GCF_000690775.1. Taxonomy (NCBI): domain Eukaryota; kingdom Metazoa; phylum Chordata; class Aves; order Eurypygiformes; family Eurypygidae; genus Eurypyga; species Eurypyga helias. The sequence goes on along the minus strand of NW_010245461.1, from coordinate 87,346 downwards.
GCGTATGTTACAATATCTTGCTTTTCTCTAGAGCAACTCACAACTACAAGGCTCTTTTTGTGGAATTTCAGTGTTTATGCATGATGTGAAAACCAGAGGGATGTACACACTTAGATTAATGTTTTACTTTGCTGGCAGTAGTTGCAGTTTTATTGAAAGTGTCATAATATCTGATGTTTTTCTTAAAGATGCTACTCTTGAAGTAAACAGATAATGTCAAGATCTTTGGGTTTTGTTTGTAAAATAAGTTTCTAGTCATGGTGACTGGGAGGAAAAACACTGAATTTATGATCAAAGCCATAATACAAAGACTCAGAAATGAGAAAAAATTATAAAGACTTGTACTTATTAGACTGGTTAATAATATTTTAAAAGCATGTTAGAATTTTCAGGGGAAAAATGGGGAAAAGTGGTGAAAGACAGGAGGGAAACAGCATGAGAGTAGTGGGATCAGCAGTAGTTCATTTGCATTTTGCTTTCAGTTTGGTCTGAGGAATAGTTTAGTGGTCTGAATAGTAGCTTTGAAATCCCTGTGCGAGTTGAATCCGTATCTGCAATATCAGCAGCAGGACTCGGAGTAAAATTCTCACCTTCACACCTCTACACAGAACAAGTATAGCAGTGAGATTTTATTACATATTTTGCTAGCCATTTAAACAAAATTTACTGAAACTGTTCTGTCTGGTATTACTTATCTGTGTCTTTATTAGTCAACCAAGAAATGCACTATTCATCATTCTTCTGTATGATGTTTCTGTGCCTCTGCCTGTTTGCTTGGCTAGATTTCCACTTCTCTCCCCACTTATAAGTGTTTGGGCCATAAAAATACTTACTAAAACAAATTTCCAAGGTATTTTGTAAATATTCTGCTGGTTTAACTCCTTAAATTAAGGTCATATGTGTTAGTAAAAGGTATGTGCCCATTCAGGCATTGGATTGTTGTAGGAATTACTAGGTGGAATTGTAAGATCTTTATTGTATGGGAATCAGACTGCATGATACTGAGGGTCTTCTATGGCTCTGAGAGCTGTGAAATAGCTTTCAAGACTTAAAATGAATGGTTATGAATAATTTGGGGTTTTTTTTCCTCTGTAAATTCCATTACAAAAATAACAAGAACAATAAAACTGCAAATAAAATAGTTTGTTTGCCTAGGGAATTGTTTAGTTTGTTATTTGGATTGTAGTACTACCCCAGTCCCCAAACAGAATTAGGGTCTGTTTGTAGTAAACGTTTGAGTAGAAATTAAGAGATTGCCCCTGCTTTAGATCTTCATAATCTACATTGGAGGTTCATACAAATGAGAGGAGACATTGCTATAGGAAAAATGTCAAAGGGCATTTTGGAGGTCATGCTGCTGTGGGGATGGGCCAAGCTATTCCAAATCCCATTTGAATTGTGAAGAACGCAGTACACACAGGACTGTTCTGTGGCTGGAACAACACAGTAGAAATTGTGACTTTTTCTTTTCCTTTCTTTGGGATGCCGGGAGGAAGCAGGAAGGCTAAGAATTTATACTTCCAGGGAGAATACTTCTGAATTTCAGCTAAGAGTTTCCTGCGAAATTTCCTAACATGTTCAGTAAAAGCATTTGTCTTGCAAAAACCCTGTTCAGCTGCAAGTAAATTTTTTATTGAAGTTCTCATAAATACATTTCGGTTTTTTATCAGCCTTTGTTGGGGAGTATGTTGGAACCTAGTAATAGTGGCCTGTGGGTCATTGGTTTTTGTGACTGCCATGGCTTGAAACCTTGTTGAAAGGAACCTAAAAATGTATATGGCTTCCTAATGGCAAATGCCAAGTTACCCTTGACATACTGTGGGGGAGTTGGAATTCTTACTGGGATATTTTCCCTAGAATCTAACCAGAAACAGTGTTGTCTGCACCAGATTTTAGGTAGAGAGTATGTCTGGAATTGAAAGTCAGATCTTACCTCTGTTTTGCTGATGGGAGAAAGAAATAGTGGTTTTCTTTCTATTTCCTTCATTCTTCTGTTTCCTAAACATGACTACTTGCAGAAGAAATTAAGAAGGGATGTCCATTGCTTTCCCTTGGTTTGCTTCCACTTGCAGATAATCTCCTCCAGTGAGTAAATCAGGGCAGGTGCCAGGACTGTTTCCCCACCCAGCAGCATAAGGAAACTGGCTGCACAGAGCAAATTTTCCCAGCACTGTGTTTATTAAAGTTGTGAGGAGAAGCAGGAACATTGAAAGCTTTTTGGAAACTTAAAAAGAAAAAAAAAAAGAGGCCCCACCTGACCTTTGGTATATTTGGTGTTAGGGATTTTATACAATGCTGACCCAAAACCAGAATCTCAAGACTGTTTTATTCTGGTAAATCTTAGGAGCTCCTTGCAACTTGATTTGCTAGACCATTTTAGAGCAGTTATAAAGCTGTTGTCTTTTAGATTTGTATTTTTCTGTTTCCTGAGATCAGGTGGATCTTTTTGGACCCTGAAGAATAAAGGTAAAGCTAGAGAGAAAATTGTAAGTCTGACCTATCTATAGGTACAATGCACTTTAGGATGGGGTCGGAGTTATATGTTAACAGGTCATAAATGGAAATCTTTGTACTGCCACAGAAAGACAAAGGACACTGTAATATGTAAATCAATCTGAATTTCCTCCAGCTAAAAATAAAATAAAGGAAATGGTGCAACTTGGCAAATACATCTTGACCTCATGCTATTTTTACAAGTCAGACAGATGTGCAGCCACCGATAAGCTGGTAGCCAGGATGAGCTATCAAATCAGAAATCTGTGGACTCACTCTTCAAATCCCAGCACTAATCGCAGTGATAAAGAGCTACCTTTCGATTAATCCTGCCCTGGACTTTAGACGAAAGATACTGCAGTTTAATTACTGAGTGAAATCCACTTTGTCTGATCTGCCAGTCTGCACTGTAATGTCATAATATAATCAGCTTCACCCCTGTCTGAAGCTCTAGGGCTGTGAAGTCCAAGGACTTGTTTGATTGGAAGAAATAAAACGATGTTCAAACAACCACCAGCCACAGTGCTGTAATTACCAAAATCTTGTTTGCATCTGTCTGTCATTTTCACCATTGGTTTTTTTATGACACGAAGAGGCAAGGAGAGATCGTGGTGGATAAGAACAGCAACCTGGCAGGTGACAAATAAGATGTGGGAGGGTTTGCTTGTAGAAAATAATCATTGAAAGATATTCGAGCTAATTAAAATGGGTCTCTTTCTTACATATTTCCCATCGGCTTCAGTGACACATGCCGGTTCAAGCAGAGCCAGCCATCGGTACTGTCATCTCATAATTAAAACCTGTAACTGATCTGGGAGTGCCTCCGCCAGAGGTTCCAGTGGGGGAATAGAGTCATGTGAGTGTGAGAAATCCTATTTCTACCCGTGTCAGGGAGGCAAAGGGGCTGCCACAGCGTGAAGTGTTCCCTCTCACCCCCCACTAGGAGATATGAGCCATGATTTGGAGGGATTATTTCTTCAGCCAAAGGAAGAGGCCGTGGCTCACCGGTACACGTTACCTGGTGTGTCATGCACAGCTGTGGGAACTCATTGCAACGGGAGGCCCTTGAAATCAAAGTGGGAATTTAGATGCTTCTGAGCTCTCAGTGTTGGGCCCTCCATCTCCCTGACCTCCTTTATTAAGAGTACAACCAGGGAGTTCCAGCACCATCTTATTTGCAACGTACCAAGGAGAGTTTTATTCTGGAGAATTTCATCTCCTTTTCCAGGCTCATTCCACAGAGCTCCCTGCATCCCAGTGACTTCTATCCCCTCTGACCACAGCTGAAGCCGGTCCTTAACAAGAGGTGAGAAGATCCACAGCTTCTAATACATGCTGTGGTTGGATATTTTGCTAGCATGCCAGGAGGTTGGGGTAGTGGTGCAGAAAACAAGAAAAGCTGACAGAGCCCTCAAAAATGGGTTGCTCTCCAGTCATTGTTAGGCATGGATACTAATGACCAGAAAAGGAAACAGTTTTTATCTAGCTGCAGCTTTTGGGGAGAGCACTCCGTCCTCTGCCCATTAGGTGAAAACTTGCTGAATTTGCTGACATTGTTTGAATGCTAGGCCTTTCTTCCCCCAACCAACCCCCAAATCCTGAATTATCTCATCTTACTTTCTCATCGTTCTATGTTCTCTGCTTTTCCCTTTGCATCTTCTATGTCTTTTGACCATTTCTAGCCAGACCTTCATTTTCTTATTCTCACATTCTGTACAACCCATATCATCTGATTGGAACTTCTGACTCTCTGTTCCACTCTTTTGCAAGGAGGCTGTGTACTGTCACTCTTCTCCCCTAAAAGCACTTGCAGTCTCCATCTCTATCCATCTGGTTTTGTAGAATGAGGAGGTAGACTATTATAGTGAGTCACAACCACAGTTTGGCGATGACCCCTGCGCTGCTTGCTCCTCAAAGGACGGGCTCGTTCAGCACCCATGACTAAAGAGGCCAAGCGCAGGGTAAGACAATACTCTCTCGGTATCCTGGAGATAAGCCTGTGGTTAGATTTCTGTGCAAAGGCCAGTTCTCCCTCTGCATTGCAAAATCAGAGCGATGTCTTGGGGTAGAGACTGGGGATGAGGAAGAACATCAGACAGCAGTTGTTAGCAGTGTGTGTCTGTGCCTTAAACTTGCAATCCGTTTGCTTTCTTCCTCTTCCTTTTGTACCCCGTAGCTGACAGCGGTGCCTAGCATTGCCTGTCAGCCGGGGTGGCATGCGGGGTGTTTTGCAATGGAAATCTGGCTTTAAACCTAACTCTGTTTGTCACTAGTGTTTTAACTTCTGAATGGTATTTAAACATTACAGTCTGCAGACTCAGTTCCAGCAGGATATATCCAGAGGAGGCTGTCTAGAGAATCTCCTCTGAACCAGCTTTGACCAGCAGCAGTGGCCCTAACACTTTATTTGTACGGTCCTTTTTGCCCTCAGTCTAATCCTGTGCTTTAGAAACCGAAATGTCAGAAGGATGATGTGCACAGCTTCTTTTAAATCCCAAGAGAGTACTTTTCAGCATGAAGGAGTCCATCTAGTTACATGGCCTTGCTAATACCAGCCCGTTGCACTGATGATTGTGCTTCCCAGGGGAAAAATATCAGGGGAACCTGAACAATAGTTGTATGGCCAGTTACTGCAGACATGATTTCTTTTCCAAATGTGAGGATAATGGAGGGCATAGGGTAGCGTATTATAGCACTTAAAAAGAAAGGAAGAAATTAGTGTATATTGATCTGAATAAATTGTGTTCCTTTATGACAGGAAAAGGATACACGCTTGTGGGGCACAAGTTGCGTGTGGGAACACCTTGTCGCAGTACCCAGTGGCGTGAAGTTCCCACCTTTCCGAAGACCTCAGTTCAGGTGTCCAGTATGCTTCGGAACATACAGGCAGGGCATTCTAATGGTTGTCACGTCCTCCGATGTGTGAGGTTTTGCGGCCATGATACCATACCGCAGCCGGTTAGAACTGGGGACCTTACCACGCACGTGTGGCAGAGGGTGTGAGAGGCTGAGGGTGACCCCCGCGTTACTGGGATGGCCTAGGAACCTGTCAGAAGGCCTGACTCAGAGTGTTCATGGCTGTGTGCGTTGTTAAGGCCTCTTACCTGCTCTGCTGAAATGAGGGTCTCCTTCCTGCCTGGTGTTAGTTGTAGGTTCCAGTTGTCTTAGAACAGATGCCATGGCATCTTCTAAGAAACCATGTGGCTGCTAGCCCTAGTACTGCGTGAGCCTGATGATTTTTGCTGTTCAGAATCAAAGCAGCAATGATCTGTCATCAGAAGAAGTGGCACAGATAGGAGGCAACTACAGGAGAAAGAGGAGAAGCAAGCAGAGGAGTGATCTGAGGATTGGAGAGGAAACATGTTTGGCTGAAAACCCATCCTTCATAACCCACGATGTTGCCTGTGCTGGACCTTCAGTGTTTATTCCTCAGCCCCCATCCTGCGTTTCGCACTCAGTCTTGTACCCATGCTCATATTAGCCCCACAGTTTAGACTGAACTCCACATGCATGTGGCCCACAAGGTTATGCTTAAAAATACATTGGTTTCAGCTTCCCAAATTAATGTCCAGTTACTGAGACATCTCTTGCTAATTCAAGGGCAGGTTTTTTCCTGGATTAATGAAAGCAGAATTTAATTTGTGGCCAACCCAGAAGAAAAAAAAAAAAAAGAAAAGGCAATTAAATAATACAAAGTGTTATCAAGATATTCCTAGGTACCACGAGGCATAAACAAAATCTGTGGGATATAGAGTGATACTTGTATATATTGGGAGCAGTTCCACTCAGATGCACGATCCAAATCTAACTCATGGAGAAGCAGGAGCAAGAGCTGAATTTCAAGTCTGCTCCTTGGACGTGCAAGTTACTGGGAAGTAACTCATTTTCTAATTGAAAATTGCATCATGGTGCTGCTGTATTAATTTTCAAGCTGGTTGGAACACTATTGACAAGGTGTCATTTCATCATAATATCCCCTTTTCTCTTTAGCACAAAGATTTTAATGAAGAGAACTTTCTGGTCACTTCTGGTGACAGAGAGATTGAAAACCTCATGGTTTTCAGTCTGAAGGCATTTGGCCAGCATGTTATTTTTTTAAGACTGTTCAAAACCTGTTATTTCTGTTCGAATGAAGGAAGCAAAATTCTCATTCACTGGCCAGCTCTAATTAAAATTACCCCCTCCCTAGCACTAAGCCTGATGGCGGTTCACTCTCCTTTTTGTCTGAGCATGTCACTTTGTGTACCAAGGGGAGGTGCTGTGCTGAGAATCCTGCAGAAGAAGAGCAGCCAAGACCCGTGTTCGGCACAGAGAAGGTAGAGCATACCCTGCAACCACACTGGGTGGCTCCTCATCCGTTTACTAACGAGCGCCCTGCTGATGTGCCATGGCCACCAGCCAGGTCACCTTGGTATTCACCAGAAGGCAGGGCTACCCTTAGGTTGCTTTTGGCCATGCTTACCCCACTTCTTAAGTAGGGGTTGAATTGAAGCCCCCAAGATCCTGCAAGAGCCAGAGTAGAGTTAATATTTTTGGTCTCTGATCCTCCCAATGCTGCTAACAACGTTTTAAGGGCAGAAGGCAACTGCTAATTGTGATGTAACTTGAATGATTTCATCACCTTACTCCTCTCACCCGATTGGGACATTCATCAACTCTTTCTGGTCACTGTTGACCTGGGATGCCAGCAATCTTGAACAGCAACTTAGCCAGCCTGGAGTTGATTCATCCGCTCTGGTCCATTTCTGCAGATGTTTTTCGTACTCAGTTGCATGAAGAATGTTCTCATGCTTAGAATTGTGTGGAGACTTCTGATTTTGTTGTGTTTTATAATTGTTTTTTCACATAGTTAAACAGTATCATGTCAAGGGTGAGGACAAACCTCATTTTAACATCTTGTTGCCAATCCCCAAAGCGACACATTTTTTCCTAAGCCCGCTGCTCTTGTAAATCATAAAATACCCTTTTTGGAATAGTTATCAGTTGTAGAATCTTTCTCCCCTTAAATATAAAGAGTAGTTGAGAAACCAGGGGGGCAGCTTATTTGACTGTCAGAGCCTCTATTGAATTCATCCGCAGGTCTAAAGAGATCAGAATTGTTTGAATTGACCCTTTCTCTCACCAGTGTGAAGAGAAATCCCTTAAGCTTTTTGCTTTCTTGTCATGTGCAGCCTCCCTTTGTCAGTTCAGGTCCAAGGTCCCCGTTTTCATTTTTCTTAGGGATAGCAGGACCTCCAGCAATATCTGTATGTATAAAGCCTGCAGTGAGAGAGCAAGAGACTGAGCAGGAGGGGGTGGGGAGGAGGGTAAAATACACTAGGTGAGTATCTGACCCTTGAGTACCTTACACTGTCTCTGAGAACCGCAGCCTTATCAAGAATCACAGTTGTGGCTTCTGTGGCAAAGGATGACAACAAAAGCGACTTTGCCCACCGCAACTATTATTCAGATTTGAGGCCTGGGCTCTAAAACAAATGCATTTGGAGCAGAGATGTGGAAAGGAGGTGAAACACAAGTGTTGCTTATTGGGGACCCTGCAGACAGAAAATTATTGTGTTTCTAACGCTATTGATTTTTTGCAGCAGCTGATATTTCAATCTGGGTGCAGCATGTCTGAGAGTCTACGCACACTGTCAAGAAGAAATATGATAGTGTCTTAAAAGATTAATAATATCGCTGGTCCTCAGGAGGCCTGTCTTAATTCACTGGCCTGTTCCTTGGCATGTACTGTAATTTATCTAGTCTGATTTGAATAGCAAATGGCAATCGGCTGCCATTAGGGAAATAGGCATCAGTCTTATTGATCCAGGATGGGCTGGATTTTATTTAAGGAGAGCTGCAAAATGTTATTAACTTCCGGATGAGAGGCTGGAGGTGGAGGATTTTTTGCAGTGTTCCAAGGAGGGTGAATTGCACTGAATCTTAAAAGTCCTGAAATAGAGAGTAAAAGGAGGGACCTGGGGAGGGATGGGGGTTCAGCTGCACAGCCGTTCTCTTTCGGAGCTCTCTGTATGACTATGTCAATGTTGTACTCAGTTGTCTTAGGGTGAAGGCAAGAGGACTTTGCATTTGGGGAGAAGAGCAATTGGTGGTTGATCTTCCTGTTGATTTGGAGAAAGCTGGAGTTGACTGTGATGCATGAATCGTTAGTTTTCCAGCCCCACCTCACTATGCTTAATGGGAGCCATACAATTTAACCTCCGGGCATCATGGGGAATACATAATCCTTCCTGATGCTCTGCTTTATGTGTGTTTGGAACGGCCACCAGTGCTTCCTGCCGGCAGCGACTGATGTGGCTAGAAGGGAGGTAATAACGCGCTGGTTGTAAAGGCGCTGTCCTGGTTCCCTGTTCATACCAGTTCTCATCAGAACGCACTGTGAAGAATAAAAACAGTCTTTGGATAATCTTTAGGCGCTGCAAATCCAGCTTTATTTTCAGTGGACAATGTTGTTAAGTATCATGCTGAGCCATGGCTGTGAGGAAGACTGGTGCAGTTCCAGGCTCTACTAACAGAGAAAAGAAATCTTAATGGGAGTCAGAATACTAATGTCTGCTTAATAAAACTAAACATAAAGAAGGAAAATTACACCAAATACCTTGGGAAATTTCTAGTTTTATGACATACCACTGTGGAATAACCTCCCCAGGGAAGAAATGAGAGCCCAGTTCCTTGGCACTCTTTAAAGTCTAGTTAGACTAGATAGAGCATCAGAAAAAAACAGTGTAAGGAATACCCCAGCTTAGGTGGGAGGATGGAGTAAATGGTTAAATACCATAAGTCTTTCCAGCTTTAATCTCTGTAATTCTTTGATACATCAGGCTCTCCCAGCAGGAAGCACTAGAAAGAAAGATCCAGGAGTGCTGTCTATTAAAAAGCTTATAGATACTTCCGCTCCGGCAGGAGACACTGTAAGGAGCAGCGGAGGAGTGTTGTACGGAGGGGAGTTCAAAGCTACCCTCCAGTCCCACTCCCGCTGGGAAGCCTGCTCTTCAGGGAGCAGTGCGGGAATGGTAACTCTGGGAGCTCACGGACTGTCCTGCGCCAGGCTCTCTGCAAGAGGCACTGGGAGGACTGGGCTGGGACTGCTCTTTCAGGAGGTGGGAAACAGGTAGCAGAGAAAGGGATGGGGAAGGGAGGGTGCTTGCATCTGGTAAGTGTTGGCTTTTTACCTTTGAGAAGCTTCTTTAGGCTTACAAGAGGATGTTGCCTACGTCTTTTTCCAAGCGCTCACAATAGGGAGAAAAAGGTGTGGGAACATTTCAGAGAAGTAGGTTCTTGTTTCTTGCATTTCTTTTCTTTTGCACATAAAACATGGGGCTAGAGAATGTAAAGTGCTGCAGGAAATGGCCACGCACAAAAGCAATAAAATAAATTGAAACTGACTTTGGGGTTTTTTTGAGCAGCGGTAATTGCTATACATTGTGATGTTTGCATAAGAAATTAGTTAATGTGTAGGAGAATGACATGTGATACATTTTATTTGCCTGATGACTGTAGTCTCTGAGTGAATGACTTATTAAGGTTAATAAAAAAAAATTTGCTTGTGACTTGTAATAATCCAATTGCTAGAATTTAACGTCCCCTTATGCATAGTTGCCTAAAGGGGGGAAACTAAATTACACATACGTTCTAATGACCGACTGGCTATGCTTTTATTTATTTCTTAATAGCGGTTTGAGAACAAACAATGTGTTCGAAATTGTTGGTCTGTCTGTCTTTCTGCCTGCCTGGGCAGGAACGTTATGGCTTTCTTAATTCTCCTGTGTGATTTATCATCCCCAATTCATTGTTTTGCATAACTCTGCTCAAAATGAAGAAATGTCATTATTTTGCAGTGAAAAAGTTGTCATTTGCATAATGCCTGCCATTAATTATTGTGAGACTAATGCAGTTGTTGATATTTTTAGGGCACAGTGGTACATCCTGCACCTTGTATAATGTCATTCTGAAAACATGGGTAGTTAATAGGTGCCACAACACTGCACAAATGCAAGAGAGGAGGGGAAGAAGAGGAAGGGCACAAAATGGAACAGGCTGTGATCTTTATTTAGATTTTTCTTTTCCTGAAATACATGGTGAGAGACAACTATAAACAGAAGCAGAAGATAGGAAGCTGTGACACCCAGGAGAATGAGGGAATGAAGAAGCAGAAATGATCCCGTCTGCATATGTTAGGCAAGATGGACCTAACTAAAACTCTGTCATGCTGATGATCCCTGAAATTTGAGAAAACTCATGGCAGTAGTCTGTGACTGTTATCCCATGGCTGGCACTTCTCCCCCTCAGTGAAGTAATTTTTTCTTTGTTTTAGTGGCTTATTTATTTTTACAGTGGAGTGAGTTTATGATTCTTTTTCAAACATATGAAGGGAAAATCCCTGCATATACATAAGAAATATTATTTCATAATGTCCTTTGTGTCTCTGAGGAGAGAACATAACAAACAGAACTGACCCCCATTAAGAATTTAATAACTGTAGTTACTGTAGTTCTTGATCTCATCCAAGTTCACCACTATTTGAATGGGTCACTCAATTCAAACCACCAGTGGTTGGGGAAAAATATCCTTGCCCACCGAGACTTGCACATTGCCAGAGAAAACCTCTTTTTCATTACATTTTCATCCTAGAGGTAGAGGATTTGGCCCACAGATGTTGGAATTGGGGAGAAAGAAAAGTAGTCAACTAAAAATTCTGTAACTTAAGAACATGGGACAGGACATTTTTGGCTTCCTTTTCCCAGGACTTCCATTGCTCCCTGGATAATTAAAAGCTCCTGTTCTCTGAATACCATCTGCACCACTATAAACCATGAGAGGTGAGTGAAACAAATACTCGGGTCTCATGCTGGCAGATGCTTTGTTTCCTATGTATTTTGTGCTACTAATATTACTACTGCAATACAGCCTTAATAAGTCCTTAATAAGAGAATGGTAGTGAGCAGTTTCTGAGCCTGTAGTAGTGGTTGAATACTAATGGGAAGAAGTTCGTTCAGAAGGCCATAAAACGTCACAGATCCTAAGGCTTTTGGTATCTTTACCAGGAAATAAGAATCCCTTTGCTATTCTACAGAACTACCAGGTCCTTTCTCTCTTTGCTGATGTATCTATCTTGAAATTCCAGAAGGAGAAAACATGGCCGTTTACTCTTCAGATCCTGAGAGTCACTGCCTCCAGAGGGATGTTGTTTCTTCTCCTGTTTTCTGCCATTAGAATTAAAACAACAACAAAGAAAATTAAACCACAAAAGTTCAAATAATGCTAAGAGTCTAACTGAAACCCACAAAGGGCAGGAAATTCATCTCTGAAGATTGCCAGTCTGTCCTCAGCTCACCCTATTGTCACAGAGAACTGAAAGTTGTTCCTACAGTGGGTGATCTTACAGACCACAAATGCTGCAATATGTAGGCACAATAGGAAACACAATAGCAGAACAGAGACTGAGCTTTACTCTGTGTCTTGGCTTTGGTAGGTGTGAGACAGACCCTTAAGGTAGCAGTACATCGGGCTAATTTTTCATGTGTTTTTAATGCACTTAAAGCACAAGTGCAGTGTATAAAGAGGGTATAATTCATAGTTATGAACTACACCACATCAATAAATCGCCATCTTTAACAATACAGACACAGTCAACGTGTCAGTTGTTCATTTCTTACACCCATACCACCGCCCCTGCTTGAGACTTTTTGGAAAAATATAAAATAAAATACCTCATGTTGTTGGCTAGAATCCTAGAGAATGCAAATCAGTAGGAGAAATTCCTGCAAAAGTTTGTAACAACAAAATGCTGTAACTTTGACCTTTGTTGTGCTGCTGATCTGACTATCTCCAAGGGCTTTGCACATCCTGCAGTGTTGAATCCTTAGAGCTGCTTTTCCCAAATCACGGGATTAGATATACTGTGTGATGGGAAAGAGGTCCCTGTCCATGGTATCCTGCCCTGCTGGAGAACTTTTATCCTTCGGGTGAACTGTGGGTTTGCTGGAAGAGCAGGAATCCTCAGAGTGCTCCTTCTGTAGGATGAGTTCAGGAGACGCTTGGCACCCCTTAGAATGAACAGATCTAAATTGCCGTCCTGTCTTTGATACAGACTTCCTGTGTGGCCACGAAAAAGTCACGTCATTTCTCTCATAATTTTCTTCAGTGAGGAATTAAAATAATTCCAGACATCTGAGGGTACATTGTGAGGATTAATTCACCGAGATTGTTGAGATATTCAGATGCTGTAGTGATGAGTACCACAGAAAAGCCAGAAACAAAAAAACATCTTATTTCATGCAAGACTTGGATGCCACTCAGTAAACAAGGCTTGGGGCCACACACTGAACAGAGAGGATAAAAAAAGAGTATTTGAATTAGTCTCATTCCCTGGATGCTATCCATTATACAGAACACAAAATATACAATCATAACATGGAAGATTGTATTGTAACACTACAGCTGTTGTGACAGACTTCATTTGATATTTTCATACTTTGGAGTGCTTTGCTTTGTGACCTTAATGTTTTTCCTTAGTTTTTAAAAGACATTTTTGAGTGTAACATGCACAACAGACTAACTGCATCTCCCACAGAAATCACTCCATCGTGTGAATGTTGAACACCCATTAGAACCAAAGGAGGTATCATCACTGGTAACTACATAAGGTAAAATGGTTTTCAGCTTGGGAATGGATATCACCTATTGGAATCTCAGCCAGTTCGGAAAACCGGCTGTGTCTATATATCACAAGTCTCCCGAAAGAATATCTTGTTCTCCAAACATTCCTCTGGTTCCCTCTTAACTCTTTGTCCTTAACACACACTTTAACTATGGCTGTACCTGGGGAAGGATATTAATCACATCCAGTGGGTTGACAGCGCAATAGTAAATCATCACTTGCAGCCATAAGCCATGTGCTCCATAAATTCATTTTAAAGCCAGAATCTCTGTGATCTATGTGTTAGCTATGTTGAAGCTTAGCTGCTGTCTGATACACGTCAGATTGGTTCATTCTGCTCTTCAGAAATGTGCAGATGAGCCTCCCCGTTTCTTAGGTGGGATAATGTTTTCTGCTTTTGCATCACAGTACTTAATAGCCCTGGTAGAAAGGGCTATTGAAGCCCCAGCTTTCTTTTCTGATGGTGTCCGATCGCTTTTTGAAACCATTTTTGCTTTTGGCATCGAAAACATCCTGTGCCAGTGAATTCCACAATTTAATTACATATTGTGTGAAAACATACTTTCTTTGTTTGCTTTAAACCTGGTGCTTGATAACTTCTTTGGGTGCTTCCTAGAATATGTGTGAGAAATAGGGAGCAATTATTCACAGTTCACCTTGTCCTTGTTTGTTATGATTTTCTGGAACACTCTCATATTTTTCTCAATCACTTATTTTCTAGGGCAAAAACCCAACTCTTTTTAATATCTCCTTGCACAAAAGTTATCCCATGCTTTGGACAGCTTTGTGCCCTTTTCTACATCTGTTTAGGCTGCTTATGTCCTCTTTTGCACTGAGAGTTGAAACCTATGTGTAGTTTTCAGTATGTGAGTATACTATAGATTAGAAGGATTTAATTACATTTTTAGTTTTATTTTCTAGTTATTTCTTGCTAATTCCCAACTTCCCCCCCCTTTAAGATCAATGCTGAGCATTGAGCTGGTGCATTTATAGGTGTGTCCACAAAGATTCCACGCTGGCTTTGCTGTGTAGTAATTACTAAATTAAATTCTATTGTCTTATATGAATATTTAGTTTCTTTTTTCTTATGTCATGATAACTTTCTTGTAGAGTCTTTGGTGAGGGTTTTAAACTTTTTTTTTGTCTTTTTAGCAACTGGTACTACCTGAATCTCTTAACACATATGCCCACTGATTCCTTCAGAGAACTCTGGTAGATTTGTGAGTCAAAATTTCCTGGTGCAAAAAACTCATGTTGAATCTTCCCTGTTCTAGCTGCCCAAGTGTCTGTTGTTATTTGTTATATTTACTACCAGTTTCTGTGGCATAGACCTACCTACTGGTCTGTGTGGGTCTTCCTAAAGCCCTTTTTTTACGGTTGCCATTAAATCACTTCCTATTCTTTTGCTGCCCACCCTGATTATGTGCAAGAATTATTAGTTAAGCTCTTTCATATCTGAGTTTCTTTATAACTGCTAGATGAGAATCATTTATTCTTTCCATTATACATTTTCTCACACTTGACCTTCCAGAGAAGGGGTTTCACTTGCAAATCCTTAACTTCTCCATAGTGAACACAAATACAATGAATTAATTTGGGGTTTTTGTTCTTCGAACACTCTTTTTACATCTTATCTGTTGGCCTTACAGACTCTGAGTAAGGTGTTAAGAAAGGTTATTTATGGCTTTAGAAAGTTGTTCCTCAATGTTTTCATGGGTCTGCCTTATTCTACATTTACTTTCTTAAAAAAAAAAAAAATAATCATCAAATGTGCATCTTTTTCTGCTTTCTACATTTTGATATGATTTCCTCTTTCTGGATGGTTTCTTTTTACCATCCAGAAAGAGGAAATCCCTTCACTTTTTAAATATGCTGTTATTTTCTTTTTTCACATGTGGTTATACATTTGTTTTGTAGACAATGTCTTGTGTCTTGTAGAAATGAATTACTGTAGGACAACTTTAAAGGTTCTTGCATCTAAAGGAACTATCATGCTTTTGTCCTAGAGATTTTTGTCCTCTTGCAAAGGATTTTCATCTAAAGTGGCAACCGAATTATGACAGTTTACAACCTAGCATATTCAGGTGAATCAAAACTGTTTAGGGATTTCTTTAGTACCTCAGGCTGTAATTTGCTGTGTCTGCCAGACAAACTGCTGAGATGTTGCTCAAAATGATTGAGGCAGACAACTGGGGGTCAGGATTATTACAGTTATTCTAAGGTAAGGCTTTCCTGTAACTTGTAAGAGACCTGAATCTCTGAGAATGTATCTTCTAACAGTAGCATCTTAAAGCATTTTACCCTTAGCTGCTTCTTTTTAATAGGAAAAGGAAATTTTTCTTTCTATGTTCCTTATTTTAGGTAGGATTTTTTCCTGAAATTACATATTGCTGTAGAGGATTTTGTTGGTTGGTTGGGTTTTTCAGTCCTATAGAGAACTGAATTTACATGCCTTATATTTATTATCACAAGTTGATTCTTTAAAATGCATGTATTAAAGTAGCTTTATTGATCTTAGCACTAAAGCAACGTTGCTTCTTTTTTCATAGGTTTCTGACTCATGTCTTCCATTTTGCATTTCGTAATCATAGTCAGCATTTTGGTAAGATGTTGCGTAGAATGATTCTAACACCATGCTCTTTCTTTTTAGTGCTGGAATTAAAAAACATTGAGATTTAATGGTACTTTTTAATATTCATTTATTCATTTTATAGAATCACAGAATCAGAATGGTTTGGGTTGGAAGGGACCTTAAAGATCACCTGGTTCCAACCCTCCTGCCTTGGGCAGGGACACCTTCCACTAGACCAGGTTGCTCCAAGCCTCATCCAGCCTGGCCTTGAACACTTCCAGGGATGGGGCATCCACAGCTTCTCTGGGCAACCTGTTCCAGTGCCTCACCACCCTCTCCAGGAAGAATTTCTTCTTGATATCCAACCTAAACCTCCCCACTTTCAATTTAACCCTGTTACCCCTTGTCCTGTCACTACAGGCCCTTGTAAAAAGTCCCCCCCAGCTTCCTTGTAGCCCCTTCAGGCACTGGAAGGGGCTATAAGGTCTCCCCGGAGCTTTCTCTTCTCCAGGCTGAACAAGCCCAACTCTCTCAGCCTGTCCCCATAGCAGAGGGGCTCCAGCCCTCTGAGCATCGTCATGGCCTCATCTGGACTTGCTCCAACTGGTCGATATAAACCATGAATATTTTATTTATATATGCTTTAATTGACTGTAGCAGTCCCTCACCTGTGCTTTCTACTCTGTGATTATTATGAAACACACCCTGGTATTGCAACATACCACATCTTATCCAGCTGCTGAAATTGTGTCTTAAATAAGTCTTTTTCTCTGAAAAATAACGTTGCATTTCTCTTACCTCAGTACTTAGACTTGAGGTTTTGTACTGAAGTGCTTACACATTTAACCTGGCTAACTGTTTAGATACTCTGCTCCAAGTGACAACAGACTTTGTCTGTTGAGGCAGCTCTTCGCTGAATTCGGTACCTGAATCTTATGAACTTATGCCCTATTCTTTTTTTACAAAGATACAGAGTTCTCATGGTTTTGCCTATAGATGATGCATTGTTCTGGCCTGTATACAGTTCTGTACTTCTAACCTTTAAAATCTCTCGGATAGTCTTTTTAAGTCTGGTGTGGTTTGCCGTAGTTGGAACCGTTTCTCCTTCGTAGGGTGCCTTGCATCTAACACAGTCTTCAGCTAAACGTCTATTCCCTTGAACAGAGACCAGCCACAAAAAAGGGCAAATTTAATGTAATATCTGACTTGCTAGCAGCCTGTTTGGAAAATCAGTCACTCATTCAAACTAATATACTGGTAGGATTAGAAATTGTCAGGTTGTGTTCAAGAAAGGGTTTTGCTTTTCTTTTACGTATTGACTGACACACTTTCCCGTCTTTTGGCTTGTCAAGAATGCTGCCTCCCACACTCTTGGGGGATGCCTCTACCCCAGAGGACCCACAAGACCTGGAAGCTGTCCGAGCAATACATTGTAAAAAATAGTTTAAATGGTTTTCAGAGTACATCAGAATCTGAATTATCTGAAGAATATGGAAAGAACACTGAATAGAGCTTGATAATCGCGTTTACCAGTAACCAAAATGCCCTGCATGCCCATGGATCTGTGGAAATAATTAGTAATAGAAGCAATTTACCATTTAATTAATAAATGACAAGGGGCAAAACCTTGTCTGGGTTCACTGAATTTGGATAATTGAGGCTCCACTGTATTTTAAAACCTGAAATATTAACCATTATTCTGTGTGCTTGAGATGATAATCGTTTAAAAAATGTGCACATAACAGGATCTAAGCCTAGTTGTGTTATTTCTACAAAATGAGGAAGAACTTCATAATGTCCTACATGCAGAGATTTGCTCTTCAAGATCCCTTTTTTTTTTTAAGCATATGAAATTTGCGTTCTTAAATACATAGAACTGTGTCAGCTTTGAATCTATAACTACATTCGGGAAACAGTGAGGAATTTCAGAGGGCAGTCAAATAATCTTTTACCAAGAGGAGTAAGAACCAGTGTAGGAGAACATCTTCAGAATGGTTCTTATTTCAGCTGCCCACAAAGGAATTGGAGATTGCTGGAGGTAACTTAAATTTTATAATGAAATTAGAAAAAGATTAGAATTGGGCCCCACCATAAATAGCCATTCAGAATATGCTGTAGCAAGTGAGCTGTGGAAGGCTGGCATTGAAGACAGACCTTCTTGGCTTACAGCATATTCCCATAAGTTTAACTGCCACGAAGCACTGGTTTGCTGCCTCTTCAGTTGTAAATAATTGAAAAAAGAGTTCCAGACTTCCACCTTCCTCTGAGTTGCATGTGCATTGGACCACCTTACACATTAACAGCACCTACCTCTGAGGCTTGGAAGCACTATGACTGAAGAACAAGGACTGAGCCCCTAAAAGGCAGCATCCTTGGCATCACTCATATGCTCTCAAAATCCAGGGTGATTCCTTTCTCTTTTTTCCCTCATGTTGTTTGTTCCATTCTCTCTTTTTGTCCCTCAAATCTCCTCCATTCTGGCATGGTTTTAAGGGCTACTGCAGGAGAAAATAGTGTAGTCATAATGAGACTCTGCATTGAAGTCTGAAATTAGGGAGAATGGGATGAGTGTGATCTCCATCAGAAAGGCTATCTACGGCTAGAAACCTGCTGCTGGAAACATTCTATTCCTGTACTCAAGAGACTTACTGTAAATCAGGTTAGTTTGTCTTACCCTTTTCAAATACACCATAATCATCAGAGGGTAGGCAGTGGTCGCAGAAGTTTAATTCCAGCCCCGCCCAGATGTTTCATTCATAAGGAATCGGAGGAATGAACAATGAAACTGTGCTATGGAGTTCTCTGTGTCAGAGGGTTGTCTCAGTTGCTTCTGAAGAGGTGAGTAAAAATAAGATTGGTCACTTCATTCAAGTTATTACTGTGCTCACACCAAAAGCGTCACAAAATTTGGTGCGTACAGTTGTTTCTGCTCAAGGGATCCATTACCGGAAGAGCAGGGAGGGTTGCGTCAGAAATGATGAGTTGGCACCATTCACGGTGGCAAGGGAAGCTTGGTTATGCAATGAGCCACATCCTGCCCTCCCAACTCTGTGAGTAGCTCTATTGAAGTCAATAGTAATTACGTCTATTAAAATCAGTGGAACTACTTGCATCAATAAGATAAGTAGGTTTTGGCCCAAAGGTTGGTTAATATCAATGTTTTTAATCTTTCATTTTCATAAATGCTATATTCATTCAGCAATATAAAGTGAGGTGAATAAAGAACATTCTGTGCTTTGAATAGTTTGGCATCATACACGGACGGGGCATGTGATTAATACCATATTGTTGGCTTTGTTTTTTGCTTCTCAGTTGCGTCTGGCAATGTCCTTTTCATAATTGCTGGTATCCCCCTGAGCCTATATAATGACTCTCTCCAGCTTTTCTACCGTGCCCTTAGATTTTTCCTGTACTCAGTGTAATATGTTTCTGTATTCACTTACTCTCCCATCAGAACCATAATGTGTTTCTGATGTGCTACTCTGACGTGGGGCAATGTATTCACCTGACAGTGTTTCTCAAACCAGGTATGTTATCCGTATTTTCTTGTACGTAACCATCACACTGCAGAGTCGTGCTTTGTAGTTGTGCTTCTGGGAAATCCTGTGGAACTGCAGCACACTGGTTCAGTCAGTGGTGGTAGGTAAGATGATGTGCTTGAATTATAATAGTATAGTTCACTTGGCTGCCTAAAATTGTAGAGTTAGGGCCTCAGTAATAGGAAATGGACAATCCTGTTGTCATCCTAGATCTGCAAACATAGGCTTCTGGTTGGAACGTGATAATCTAGATACCTTCTAGTGAAAACTTTCAATATATTAAAGCAGAACTATGACTCATACAGAAATGTGGACCAGGAATGGAGTCACTGAAATTACACTCTAGCATCAGTGCTGGTAAAATTACATAGGTAGAGGTACAAGCCTCATTCTTTATATTTTTCAATAGGCAATACCTAGTGTGTTGGTTTCCTTCCAGTGAACTTCCTGACAGTACGTGACTTCTTGGATTAGGCATCTGTTGTCACTAGGAAACTTCTTTTGGCAAAAAGACAGTAAGGACTGGCAGTTGTCTGTGCTCTTCAGCGTATGTCAGTGAAGTGAAAGCTTACCGCAATCAGAAACGATGCATTAATGTGCCATGAAGTTCTGCAATGGCTTCTCACAAGAGATTTCCATTCTGTTATGTTCTCACTGACGTGACATTCAGGACCAGCTTCTGCTTTCAATGAAATGTGAGGTCATTTGACTGACATTAAAGGATTCTAACTGATTTAACAGCAGAATGCATAATTTATGACTACACAAGGGTACAGGGAGGAATACTGTCAATACTATAAGTGTTACATAGGTAAAACTCACTTGCGTTCATAGCAGGAATCCATTCACTAGTTAAGCTCCTTAAGGAGGCTCACTAATTCCCCCTGTATATGTACTCCCCGGTGTTCCTTAGGGCGGTATTTCCTACAAGGTTTTGAAAGTCTGAAGCCATACGGCTCCCTGCTGATGCTGTTGGAGTTGAGGGTCCATATGTCAGTATGGATGCAATTTGCTCAGTTTTCCTGGATGTTTGAGATATCTGCAGGTACTATGCAGGAAAGGGAGAGAAGATTTGGAGTGCCAGCTGAGGGATGTGAAGGGTTAATCCTTGTGAAAACGGAAGACTATTACTCAACTCTCTGCACTGTGAAGTATTACATATGTTTACAGGTGCTGTTTGTGGCCTTCCTGCAAGTTATTTCCTACGTTGTTTATCCAGCTGCATTTATGTGGATGACACACTTTATAAACAATTCTTAAAAGTTATATATGATTTATCAATATTCTAAGAACATCTTTGAGATGGATAGTATGTATTACACATTTTGTAAGCGCATCACAGATCTATCTACAGCTTATTGTAAACATCAATTGGCTTGTTCCACTCCATCCTTTATAACAGCTAATAAGTGTTTATTGAACCCTTTATTAATCATTTTCTAAACCTTCAAAAGCAGCCCTCGTAGAAGTATGAACTCCTAGCCACGTAAGGAATTTAAAGCTTCTGAGTGGAAAGTGAAAGATGGACGGTCCAAATGCAGACTATTCTTACAATAGAATTGGACAGTAACAATGAAAACTCATTTTAAATTACACTGCTGTCTAAGCATTTCTTCTCACCAATTGTTGTAGGCCATATCACATCTTTTAGAAATCGTATCTGAAAAGATTCTCACTTGTAGATACTTAGAGAAATCCCAAAAAAGTAGGTTAATTTTAATTCTGAGTTGCTGAAAATCCAGTAGCACTGTGCTCTAGTAAAGGTTTGCAAAGATTAATATGTCTCAGAACACTGTCTTTTAAAATCAGCATCCTTTAGGTTGGTAGAAAAGCCAAAGGATTCTGACTCTGTTGTTATATTTACCATTTAGTACTTTTCCCCATATTTCTGAGGGGATCAGAGGACCAGAGGTCATGAGTGAGAAAGGAAGCTGCCCTTTGCTCTATTTCTTTTCATTGCTTTGGCACGTTTGACTGGTTTTAATTCTTATGAATACAGAACTACACCCAGCACAGTAGCTCTATATGCATCCAACTGGAGCTCTCCGGATATAGGTTTTCTAGTTGGGGTGGTTAGTTATCTGCCTGTGTTTTTATGGCTTTGAAACCTCAGTGGAATGATTATTGCTTCATTTCATTACTGTGACTCTTTCTAGTTCTTATTTGTACCAAATAAAGAGAAATAATGGAAAGAATTTTAAGACTTTTAGGAATTATATCACTATTTTACCTTAGCTTGTAAATAATCATACTTCTTAGAAATTTAATTTAGGGTAGGTAAGAGCTGGCAGATGAATATTCATGAAGTAAATCAGTTGGGTTATATCTGTTAATTCACATGTTGGAATTTCAGAGGTGTCTGTTAGCCTAGAAAAATATATCTGGTTGAATGTGTATAGGTCGTTATTTCTTTCTTGAACATATTTACACCAGATGGATCAAAGAGTCTTTAGGCTTTGGTGAGATGCAGAACGAAGATTTGATTTTTAGAACAAGGTGTCACGCAGAGATAGGGAGATCTGATAGTCCATGGATAAAGGTGACGTGAGCCCCTTTCGGTCTCCAGCAGCTATCATAAACAAAGTACCTGACAAAGAATGTGCCTTCTGCTGCTCCTGAAAGCGTTACAGAAGCGTACTGGTACTTCTACCATCTTTTCTGTTAATCTTGTACACCCTGGAGTCAAGCTTTACATTTCTGAGCAGGACCAAGCCAAATAAATCCAGGAATAGAAAGGTATTTTAATATGTTTTGGGGTAGCTCCTAAATTTGAATCTGAAAAGAAAATTTCACTGAGTCATTGAGGTTGGAAGGGGTCAGTGGAGATAGTCTAGTCTAATCCTCCAGCTCAAAGCAGCATCACCTAGAGCAGGTTGCTCTGTGCTATGTCGAGTTAGTTTTTGAATATCTTCAAGGATGGAGACTCCACAGTCTCTCTGAGCAACCGTGGTGGGTTGACCCTGACCGAAGGCCAGGTGCCTAGCAAAACCACTGTATCACTCCCCTCCTCAACTGGACAGGGGAGAGAAAATATAATTAAAAGCTCATGTGTAGAGATAAGGACCGGGAGGGATCACTCACCCATTACCATCATGGGCAAAACAGACTCGACTTGAGGAAAATTAATTTATTACCAAACAAATGAGAGTAGAAGAGAACTAAAACCAGATCTTAAATCACCATCCCCCCATCCCTCCCTTCTTCCTAAGCTCAGCTTTGCTCCTGATTTCTCTGTCTCCTCCACTCCAGCAGCATAGGAGGGTGGAGAAGATTTCTCTGTCTCCTCCACTCCAGCGGCACAGGCGGACAGGGATTGGGGGCTGTAGTCAGTCCATCACACCTTGTCTCTGCTGCTCCTTCCTCCTCAGGGGGAGGACTCCTCACACCCTGCCCCCTCTCTACTGTGGATCCCTTCTGTGGGTTGCAGTCCTTCAGGAGCTGCCTGCTCCAGCGTGGGTCCCCCCTGGGGTCAAAAGTCCTGCCAGCAAACCTGGCAAACAAATACCTTGCTTACTAGATTTTCAGTGCTTCCTGCAGGGAGGAGGTTACTATTCTATCATTGTGTCATTGTGTAAGGAGACAAGTTCTTACTAGATTTTCAGTGCTTCCTGCGGGGAGGAGGTTACTATTCTATCGTTGTGTAAGGAGACAAGTGGTTTGCCACAGTTCTCCAGGAAAGCTGGAATGATCAACTGAAGTTAATGGTGATAGGACTAAGATAGTCAGTTCCTTAGGTTTTTGCCAGCATTTTATTTGTTGAGGTAATTCATTATTTTCGTCAAGGTGATCTAGAGTTAAACACTTCTTTGTTTTCTTCCCCTCCCCACTTTTTCTCAAGAATGTGTTTCTGCTGTCTTCCGAGGAGGAGTAGGGCTGTTTTCTGTGTTCAGAGAATTACAGAGTATTTGAAGGTTATAAAGAACTAGGAGCTCCTGCAAAGATACATCAAACTCAGAGCTAAAGCCCTGGAGCATTGCTGTTGGAGAAGATCCTTTATAATGTTTAAAATTCATCCGTTGATATCTCAATTTCAAGGGTGTATTTTGTACTGAAGTCATCTATACTAGTAGATGGCCAGTATAGGGGATGCTTTAAAAAAAAAAGGAAAACCTATGTGTTGTACTAACGTAGGCTTTCCTGCAGCATTCGAATTTCAGTACCGCTCCATTATTTCTGGTACTGACTTTTCTAAGACTCACTTTTATTTAGTCTTCTGTTACAGTTATGGGTAAAATAGTGTTGAGATAGTAGTGGAAAGATGTATTTCAGAAAGCATGCTGCATACCCTATTTCCAAATTTTAACTGTTGTTGGCCATATGAGAGCTTCTACTGCACACAGAGGTGATGATGGTGTCAAGTTGTGCATCTACAGCTTGAGTTTTTGTTGTTAGGATGCTGCTGAGATTTCAACCTGTTCTAAGAAGAGCTACTAAACACACTTGGTTGGTTTGCAATGTCCATGTCATTCTTTGAATTTATCCCACTAAACCCAACAAAAGAATTTGCTTTTATAATTTCTCATTACTGTTTGTTGATAAATTAGGCAATTTTTTTTTTTTTTTAATCTTTATGTGTTCATTGTTTGTCTCTGGAATTCTGATTCTGCACATTAGTGCAAGGTCCACGTGGTTTACTTGCTCTAAGTCTGGTACATTTGGGGCAGTTTCAGCTTTGTTGAGATTAATCAGGAATTGTGACCGTTGGAATAGACAGCTGGTCTTTACTGTTTTGCCTTAGGAGGTCTCAGACGTCTTCTAATGCCTAGTATGTGCATAGATTTTGTACTAATATAATTGTTCTGCTTTAAAGGATTGATGTTCCTACCGACATAATTATACTAGATCAACTTCATGCGTGGATATAGTTATACTAATATAAGATTGAGTTATAAACCCGTACAGTTGCATCAGCATAAAATGACTCTTGTTGCAGCAAGGGTAGGGCTTAAGTTTTTATATTTTAATTTATTTGGAAGTAGAGGGTTACTTTATCTAATTTGAATTTTAACATACCATTAAATCTTCTCCAAGAAATAATATGGTGTCTTTAAGATCATAGATATCAGTTAGCAAATGTAATAGAAGGATTCCTAAGGAGGGATAGATGTATGTCAGATATTAAGATATATTGGCAGACAATGTGCCAAGAATTGAGAGGTATTTATGTATTAACATAGCTATTCTCCTTCAAGCAGTATAAGATGTATTAGACGTTTGTCCCAGCCTATATTTTTCAGCGCATTGTATACAGAGAAAAGGATGCATTTCTTGAACTCCTATAATACTCACTCTCTTTGTCATAAGAAAGGAGAGAGTTTGCATTAAACAGATTCCTTTTATGTTCTACCTACAGAATTTCAAAGAATGCCGAACAAATGAGGTAGAGTTTGTACATTTGTGCATCAAAGAAATTCTTAAATAGTTTCTTATATGTATAAAGGTACATTGTAGGGCACCCTCAAAGAGAAACTATATTCTGTAATCAATCTGTTGCCACCTAAATAATTACATAATGTTTTTCAATTTAGAAATGCTTTTAAACACACTAAAACTATAATCCTGATGAGAAAAAATTGAATTGACTGGTTGCTAAATGGTCACTGCCAAAGATAACATAAATGTAGAGACATTACAGTTACTGCAGAACTGTCATTTTTACCAGTATGGTAGTATTTTCATGACAGACCATATCAGATTGATGGTATTCAGATAATACTGAAGTTAAACAAAGATCCTTTCTCTCCTCTCTTTCAAACTGGTATTTTGTTTCTAGATAGCAAAACTTTTCAAGTAGTGTGAATCCTGTGTTACTTTGTCAGTTGTGCTGAGCAGTTAAAAAATTAGTAATATAAGAGGATGGAATCATATTTTTAAAATTTTTAAATGGTTGTTTCAGCCATGAGGGAAGTTAGTGGTAACTTTAACAGAGAGGAAGGTATGAACAAAGTTTTGTTCGATAGCTGCAGTTCGGTATCATGATTGAGAAATGGGAATATTAAACAGAAAAGAAATTTAATGTAGATATGTCAAAAATCTGTCTACGTGGAAAGTACACACATATTTAAATGCCTTCTTGTCTGTAGATTCTATGGAAACCCTTTCAAATGGACCATCTATTCCCAGATAAGCATAAAATTACTACAGGAGCATTTCTTCAATATGATCAAGCGAATGAAAGAGTTATCCAGAAGTCTTTTGACAAAGGAAGTAGTATTTCAGGTTTAGTTGTCCAACAAAATCTTGACATAAAAAGTCTTCATAAGGTGCTGGTTTTCCTGATTTTGGGTTATAGGACGTCTTTCTTTGTCCATTAGCTTGCTAGTTAATCTACTTACTCTCTGGATTTCAGAGTATACTTTTTTTAGACTTGAGTATAGTTTTTCAGGATTTCAAAAAGGTTATGGGTAAGGCTGCCTGTGATCCTCAGTGGGCTCTCTTTGTATCTTATTTGTTTATCCTATATGTTCAGTAGTCTTTGGCTTAGGGATTCCTGCTCCTTCAAGAAGAACCCAGAAGTGCTGTAGTGAACGAGCATTTCATTTTCATTGCCTTATGGGCAACCTTGAAGCCAAAATACAGTTCTGCAATGAGGGACACAGAAAGAAATCCCCGGTGACTTTGTTGCTTAGCTTTGCTGTTATCTTGTGGAACCTCCTCTTCCAACACCCCTTTGAGATGGTGGGATCTGAACGAGTCAAGTACTGAATTAAGATGGTCCAGTGGAGACCTGCTACAATCTGTTTACGTAACTGGCCCAGTGCAGGCTTCATCACATTACGGCACCATAGAGACCTTAGTGTCACAGACTTGAGTTCTGTCGTCTCCTTTGGCCGTTCTGCTACCCCTAAGAGAAGCCTAGATGGGAAGAAGAAAGGTTGAGGCAGACCTAGCTCGGATCTAACCAACAGGACAGCACACCTCTGACTCTTTCTGGTGATAGGGGGAAGTGTGGCATGCTGGTTTCTGCTCCTGTGAAAGTGAATACCCCCATTTATCCTCCAGTAACTTGGGAAAATGTTGTTTATTCTTAAGGCCTAGGGAATGTTTTGTCTTAAAATTGCCAAATTGACCTGGATCTGGAGTCGCACCCTTTTCTTTCCCTCTGGACATGGTTTCCTGAACTGGCACAGGGTGGCTTAACACTCTGGCCTTTTTAATGACTAGCCTGAGGGAAACTGCTACTGGTACCAACAGGGAATCAGTCTACAGACAGGATGGCAGTGTTTTCACAACTGTGCCAAGTAGTTTACGTAGAAAAAAACTGCAGGCAAAATAACAGCAAAAATTGCTACTGCTTGCGAGGCTACAGCAGCAGAGTCATGTAAAGGAAACTAATTGTATAGACTCCTCTTGACTAGGCAGCCCGCTAAATCATAAGCCTTCCTAAAGGCAGCAAGGCATATTCATGTAATGTTTATGATTTTTCTTTGTGCATGTGTCTTCATTTATATTGTGTACGCTGCATATGTTTGTATTTATACAAACCTTACTGCTGAACAGAAGCCTACTGTAAGTATGCATATTCTTGGGTATGCCCGTATGTGTGTTTATATGTCTGTGTATTTGTGTGCATGCACGCATGTGTATGTATATATGTCTGTGCATATGAGAAACAGATGCACTGTAGGCAGAGAAAGCAGATAAATATAGATTCAGATAGAAGCACGAGCCTATAAATATAGATACTATATAGAGTGAAAGCAGGCAGATAGCACAGTTTCATTATTACTTACATTCTGTATGATAGAAGTGGCTGACACTGAAATGGCTGAGGGGATGACACTGTTGGCTCCCAGCAAATGTAGTGAAAAGGTAAGAAAACTTCTTTCCAATATGAGCAACAATTACGACAGATGTACTCTCTCTAATGATTTGCTTAATACAAACCATTGCGTAGTATCTTCTGGGGTTGAAGTCAGAGGATGGAAACAAAGCATAACATTTGTAATTTTACCTTAAATAAAATAAAAATCCCGACCCACAGTCTGAGGAAGTGCAACCTCTAGTTTGTATTTTACAATAACACGCACCGTGTTTGCCCAACTTTCTGCTTCTGTTGTACAACAGAAGGTCCTGTGGTCTCTCCAAAGGAGCTTGGGTGGCAGAGTGTTGGGAAAAACAACTGAGGTCATGACAAAACTAACTTTCAGAAATAACATAGCGAGTGCATATGTATATCTTAGCCTTCTGCTTGCGAATCGCTGATGCCTCTTTTAACAGTCGGCTTTCTGTCCGTTGTAGCAGTACAGCTTTGGCTAATCCATAACTGTAATATAGGCAGTTAAAGTCAGAAAGGTCCTCATCTCGCTAGATATAAGGAAAACATTGCAGCTGTTCAGGGGGGGCTGAAAAGTAAAATTTTCTTCCTGTATACCATTTTGATGAAGGTGAGTCAGATAAGTCAAGATTGCTGGAAAACGTCAGAAAATTGTCAATACTGTGTTCTATTTTTCTTTGTATGACACAGGTACTATTGAGGTGTTTACAGCGAGAGGCTAGCAGCCGAGGGTCTGGCATTCTCTTTCCAGCTTGGTCACTCGCTTGAAGTGAGATCTTGCACCAATTGTTTAAAGCCCGTGTACTTATTTCTCTGTTTGAGAGTACAGTTGATAATAATTATGTCACGGAGTTGGGTAATTGAATAATAACTTACTTTATTAGTAGGTCTCATGATTTCATTGCAAGTATTCTTGGAGCAAGGTGTTCATTAAGAGTATATAACTTTTTACAATGTGCTCTGTCAATCTTGAGCAAAAATGAAGAAATGACAGTAGAAAATACTATTGCTGATGTTCTGTATTGTGTTACAATTAATTTATTTGTTTTCAAAATATGTCATTAGCTGATGAGTATTGTCAAGTTGCTGTACTCTTCGGAACGCACAGCGAAGCAGAGGAAAGGTAAACACCAGCATGTATATATTCATACTCAGACCAACAGTGCTCAGTGTGACAAAACGTAACCAAAGACAGAAAATTAAAATGTCAAGCGGTGGAAGACTTGCTGTGGTATTCAGCTCGTGTCACGCTAGTCTTCTTAAAATATCTAGTCTAAGCTAATTTTCCTCTGCAGATAAAAAGAGAAAGGCAGCTCAGAACATCTGGGTTCTGCTCCTGAACTCATTTACATGGTTTGGCACAAGCCATTTTTTACTCAGGTTTCTTTTGGTACTTGAAAATAAGCTCTTCAAGGTATATTTTAATGTGTTACACAGGTTATTCGCCAATATCCATTCACCTGGGGGCTTTCTAAAAATGTGATCTTTTGAGTCACATGAATTATCCTGTGAGGGTGCTTATTTTTTACGACATCTATTGCGATACCTGAATTAAACGCAAAGAGGAGTCTGAAGTGTGTATGAACAATAAGGAGCTGTGGGGAAATCTCTAACTGATGGAGGAGATGTTGACACTTTCTCTTGTCCTTGAGCTAGTGGAAACGTTTTAGAAAACCGTGACCTGCAGACTTTGCTCACGTTCTGCTGGTGGTGGTGACTGTGACAGCAGCAGCATCTCTCACCTCTGGGCTGGAGGATGTGCTGGCTCCGGGCGCCGCACTCGCGTGCCACGCAAGAGTACCACCTTGCCCTCTGTGCCTTGGGGACTACTCAGGTGTGCAAGCTACCTGTTGTCTGAATGGCCCAGAGTTACTCAGACACCCATAGGATGAAAGCTGTGTAGTGTAAGAGTGATATTTCAGAGGTATAAGGTGAATGAATATGATAAATTACAGTGCTTCAAAAATTAACAAGCCTGTCCAGTAAATTCTTCCGAGCCCCTCCTAGTCTGTTCCGAGTCTGCTGCGTATTGGAACAGCCACCTAGCTTCAAAGTAAGATTTTGCTTTTAGGGACCAAAACAAATACTAAGGTTTGTTGGACAGGGATTACGCTGAGCCCCCCAATACTGTAGAAGTATGGTCTTTTCAAAACATCATAAGGAATATCTGGAAGGGAAGTTATGCTGTCCCAGAGAGCATTCACTCTGATTTCTCAATTTTGTTTTCTGCTTCCCTGCTTCTTTCTCTCCCTAATTCTAACAAATTAATAATTCCTTACCATGTTAAATTATAACAGCAGACTGTATTTGCAGTATGGGGAATAAATTCAAAGGAAAATTTTCTCCTGCTCTAAAACTGTGCATGTGTTGATTTCAGTCTGGATCAGGTCATTGCAGCTGAGTTACGGACTTGAAAACTGAGGTTTATTATGGAAATACTGACATAACCTCAATTCTTTTGGTTCTGGCAGACATGGGAAAAATATCTAGAGTCCTTTTTTTCTGACTCTGAGTTCTTTGCTAGTCTCCTTGGACTTTGTTTTCTGAGTCTTTGCCAATTTTACTGCCATTCGTTTTGGCTAAAACCATCTTGGAAATATGTCAGTCTGCAGGAACGATTAGGGAATTACAGCATTACACATGTTTAATAGGTTGGTTGAAGGGTGGGGGAAGTTTAGTAATTTCTGCTGTGTCATGGTCATCCCAAAAGGGTGGAGTCCAGAAGGTTCATGTGAAAGAGAAGTCAGTAGGAGAAAAATAAAGGTAAACTGCCAAGAAAAGCGTATACTTTTATTGCAAGGAAAACCATGTTGCAGGAGGTCTGCAAAAGGTTTATTGATTCTTTAACTAGCAAGAAGAGTTGGCAAGTATCTCTAATGTATTTATTTTTTGTCTCTATCATTTTAATATATTTTTATTATTCATTTTGCCATTAAAAGCCCATGGCAACCTAGCACTGTGCTTATCTCCTCCTACAGTCATTAAAAAGACAGAAACTGTATTGAGGAACATTAAGCTTGCATGCAAAATCATGAAATCCTAGAGTAATAACTTGTTTATAACCTTAGTCTCTCCCTTATGATACAGGCTTTACTGAAAAGTGACACTGTTTTTCTGCAAATAACACAGCTATGGAGCCTTTGATACGTGCAAGTGGCACCTACTATTGATGTGTTTCGATAATCAAAAAAACCCCAAAAAATCAACCAAACAATCAACCAAAAACCGAACAAACAGAGCCCCCAACCAGCTGTCTATCATAGTGAAAAATAATGCCACTTTGCAGGTATATGCTTGTGTCTTGTATGGGTATGAGAGAAGGTAGAGTCTGTAAAATAGAGTTACTTACAAAAAGGGCAGTTTGTTAGCACAAAGGGGGTTTTTAGATTTTCTGACCTAAGTATGTATTCAAAATGCTCTTTGTAAAATAGTTGCTAGGATTTTGTAGCTGTGTGGATTTCTAAAGAAGTCAGTATTTTCAACATAATATAAAACTTTTTACTGAAACATGAATTTAGCCACTGTTGGCTTTGTAAGCTGTGAGTCCGTCATATTTTCAGTTTTTAATGCTTTTTACTGTAGATATTTTATTCCCTTTTTTTCCCCTTTCTTTTAAAACTCTGGATGTTTTCTTCACATTCCCTATGTACAAAACAGATGAACTTCAATTTATTCAAGTTTTCATGAAATTTCAGATTAGGTAAACATTAAGAATAGAAAATTTACATAGTGAAGTTTCCAAAATTTTTGTGTCATTGAAGTCAAGTTGATTATAATGGAAAATTTTGTCAGCTTCACTTGATAGCCCCTCAAGTACAAAATATATCAGAACTGAAGTCCCTAATTTGTTTCCCTGTATTTTTAGGGGATTCAGGTTTCTGACTGAACCTGCTATGTGCAGTTATAAGATAGTTGCTTATAATCTAACATGCAAAGAAATGTGCAGTCTGGACGAAGATAAAGCAAGCATAGCACTGTTGGAGCTGCTCTTCCTGATATCTGAGCTTGGTTTCCTTTAGCCAGAATTTCTTTGGTGTTTCTCTGCATCTCTTTTATATAACATCTCATAAGACTAATGCATTTTAAGATTCTGCACTGTATCGCATAGGATGAGGACATACTAACCCACCAGACTAGCTTTAAGTGTGGAAATGGTACTGAAAATTATGTTTCTCTTCACATGCATCCTGTTCAGAAGAGTGAAGGTTTTACATGTTTGATACACTGGTCCTAAGGCCCGGTCTTCCTGAGACACCTCGTATAGCCTCCAAGTTTGAGTGTGAAGCATCATTTCTGGTGATGGATTGACAGTGAGGGTAGAGTTCTGTGTCTTGTGTCTTACTTCTTTCCAGTCAACACAGGAAATGTACCTGAGCACAGTTTGAGTTGGTTGGCCCAACCTGTATTAAGCACTTGATATGAGTGCTTAATCCTGATTGCACACCTAGGTCCCTCTTTATGAATACCTTAATCTTTTCCTTCATAGGATCAGTTTAATTTTAAGACAAGTAAGACAAGTTAGGCTGCACATGATGTTTTGTAAGCTTTTCTGGGTAATTTCAATGCAGTTCCAGTTTTATGTAAACAAAATGAGTAAGCACATGCAAGACACTGAATTACTCTTTTCTTTTTTCTAATGTCCTGATGAGATCCTGATTGTATGTTGGCTGGTAGTATCATAGTTAATGTTAGTAGATATGGATATGGGGGAAAGAAAAAAAATCAACAGAATAGTCAGAAAAATTGCATATCTGTGGAATTTCCTTAAAATAGGATTTACCTTTCTTACAACATGGGGGTTTTCTTTGCTTGCTTTGCTAATTTAGGACCTGTAAAAATGCCTGATGCCAGACCTGTAAAGAAAAAACATGCTGCTCATTACACAGAATTTGAAGAAGACAATTTGGGGAATGCATGTCTTCCAATGAAGATAATGCAAAAGAAGCTTTAAGAGCGTTGATAGTTAAGTTGGTTTTTTTGTTGTCAGCATACTCGGTTTCAGTTCTGATGCTAGGCTAGGTATCTGCTGTGGCTCGTAAGAAACCTCCTGTTAGTCTTCAGCCTTTTCTACTTTAGAAACCACAACGTTAACAGGCTGTAGAATCACACTGATTAGCAAAATCCCCAGCCCAGTATGGATAAATAAACGGATGCCCAGTGGTCCAGTGTTGAGCCAGCCTGGTGTTCCCTTGCTTTGTAGGACTTAGTGTCAGGTGGGAGCAGGCAAAATTTGGAAACCCATGTCTCACCTCAGAGGCAAAGGATTCGGCAGTGTGGTATTCACCCATGGGAATGAGAGCATTTCACTTCATTGCCTCAAAGTGTTTGCTGTTACAGAGCAAGGGGCCTGTCTGTGTCCAAAGTGAGGACTCCAGGTAGGTGTTTGAGCACGAGAGAACAACAGGGATATTTTGGCAGGCCCTAATGAGTGAGCAAAATAGGTCCAGTGTTCCTTGTTTCCAGTCTCTGATTCCCATATTCCCGTGTCACCCTGCCATCTCAAAAAATGCAGGGCTTTGTACTACATACTGTTCATAGTGCCTATGATATCAGTGCTCCCACAAGCCCCTACATCCTGGAGTAAGGCAAAAGTTGCTGTATGGTATTACTAAGGAAAGGTTACTCTCAGTATCCTTAATGACCCTCATGGCTGAATATGAGCTTCCTATGCATCTTTATACCTAGCACAAGAAGTGCCACAGCGGCATTAATATGTATTTTTCTGTAGTTCCTAAAACGATTTGGGCAGTGGGTGTGGGAGAGAAACCTCGCAGAGGGTTCCTGGGCTTAGTTAAGCATCCACTCTTCTAGCAAAGGGCATGAGAATGAAAAGGTTGGGAAAGGCGTGTTTGGATCAGAAGGGCATAATTCTGTTTTGCTCCCCTCTTTCCATGACACCCTCCCCTCACGCAAACCTTAAATCCGCATCTCACCCCTCTGCGTTTCGTCGTCTGGGTCTCTCCGAGCTCTGAATTCATTCGGTGGAGTAGCGTAACTCAATAGTAAATGCTATCCGCCCACTCCGTACTCCGTTACGCAATATCACATACCGTGTACACAGAGACAAAAAGGGAAAAAGCACACGCAGGCTTTACATTCAAAAGCTCTTGCATAATTTTGCTTTTCTACAGCCAAGGGGAAAAAAAAAAAAAGGAAATAACAGATGGGGAGACTTGCAGTTTTTTTCCCTTTTCTCAGACTGTGCAGAGGGGAGTTAGTTTAACGTCCATGGTCATTTCTAATTGCCCTGTGCTACAGATAAGCGAGGCAGACTGGCTTGTGCGTTAAAATAAGACTCTCTTTTTTCCAGCTTCCATGATGTGGTGCACTTTTTCAGGTAATACGAGAAAAACTATTATGAAGTGTTTAAGGCTGAATTGGTTATTTGTTTAGTCTTAATGGAAAAAGGAAAAGAAAAACCTCACTTTAAGTACTCGATACATGTTACAAAGCGAAAGAGAGCTGAGGAAAAAGGGAGGTTGAATTCTCTGGCGTGGTTTTGTGCTGCCTTTTTTTTTTTTTTAAATCTTTTTTCCCTTTCTGAAAAGCAAAATATCTCTCAATGTAATATTTATGTAAAAAGCCAGTTATGTAACTCTCGCCTGCCTTTCGCTTTTGTTACCTCTCTGGACTGTAGAGCTCTACTGTTTTTCCTCACGACAGATTGTATTAAAACCTGCAAATCCTGATGAAAGGAAAGAACGACTGGGTGCCCACAGCACAGACTTTAATTTCGAGCCTTTTTAAGGGCTTCAGCCTGGAAGACAATGGATCTATTTAAGATCCGTTTTTGGCTGGAGGAATTCTTATTGAGTATTTTCCTGTCACAGTGCGCTCCGGAACATCCCTGGCTTCTGCACAGTGTTTCTGTCTCTCTCCTCCTCCCTCTTCTCTCCCCCCCCCAAACTTGGGATGTATACAATGAAAGCATTTTCCCTTTCCTCTCCTGACCTTAATGCGAGTGTCAGGTCAGTCTCTGTATAACAGCAGCAAGTGCAGAAGCCCAGTGAAATTTTAGGCTGCGCTGGACTGTATTCATTTTTATTTCATTTTAGTGATTGAGGTCCGTAGAGATCCAGAGATTCTTTTGATTAGGATTGGTTGGGATGTTTTAATTGATTTCCATCAAATGCAAGTGAAAAATGTATTACCCTGCTAAAAAGAATCAAAAGTGAGTGATTTGGGGAGGGTTCAAAAGAGGGAAGAAAAGGGTTAGTACTAAGAAAAGTTCGTACTTTTCGATCACAGGAAGGAAATATTCCTGTACTGATTGCAACCAATTTATTCCTGCTTGTATCCTCTGAGGATCTGACCTGTTTGTGGTTGCGAGCATTGTGTCGGGGTTTGTTTTCTTTTGCCCTTTACAAACTGTTCTTGTCTGCGTGCACATTCTTGGACAGATTCTTCCCCAGTGTAATGCTGCTAATTCGGTTGATATTATGTCAGGAGTCTATTAGGTCAATTATAAAGTTATAGGACTTGATTCTCGGTTATGTTAAAGTGTTTTTTCTGGCATTGGAAAGGAGGCATAAAATGAGTCTGAGTGTGAATTATGCCCACTTTAGCTGTAATGGAGAAAATGGTTAAAGCTCACATCTTTTAACAGTGATCCCGGGGAAAAGCTTTAAATGAAATAGGGCTTTGTGAAAACGGGAAGTGGAATATTTAAGATCTATATTTTACCAACTTGCTGGGGAATACATATATATTCAGAAGTGTATTAGAACACCTGGATTCCCTGCCTGATTCTGAAACCCACCCTTGCTTTGGCTCTGGGCAATGAAAACTTCTTCTGCCTCCATTTCTGTCTCAGTACAAAATCTCTTAGGGATTATAGTAGATACTCAGTTTATTGTGCCCTACAGAAATAGTCTAAAGCTATTTTATTAATGTTTATAAAGTGGATTTAAATGCACAGGGAGAAGGTGTTGAAATAATTTGGAGAGGTTAAAAAAACATTTAAACTTCAGGCCAGTGTTGCCACAAAGATGAAATTGTGGGCACCAACCATGAGGAAATGTTAGCTGAAAATCAGAAGATAACCCTAATCATCGGAGGATTAAATTGTGGAAGACTACCCTATGGGAATAATAGGACCTATATAGATGTAAGGTGGAGCGGAATCAACCTATCGATAGCAGTTCAGGTTACGGTTGCATGTAGTGGAGGAGGCTAACTCCCTGATCCTTTAAGATCCCTTATCCTAGTGTCCTTAATAGCTGTCAACCCTTTGTAAAAGACTTGGAACATGCAGACTGTAGCTTTATAAGGAATGTGATGAGTATGATTCCCGTGTCTAACTTAATGAAAAAGTGGTCATATGTCTGTGAACAAAAATTGCTTTTTGCCAGTCTTCTCAGAGTTTTAGTCTATACGTTTGTTTTTGTCTGCAGTAATTACAATGGAAGACTTGTTTGGAATACATTTACAAACCCTGATAAGTCCTAACAGTAGACAAGCAAATTTCCCTTTTAAAGGCATTTTCATGCTTTTCAGTTACAAAGAAATTGCTTTGGATGTCATTACCTCTAACTTCCTGAGTCTTCAGTCCCCTGCTTTGCTTTGTACACTTATGTGGACTTGTAACAAGGCACTAACCTTCCCTAATGGTGAGACACATTTAATTATTTTCTGAGTATTTACTAATTAAACACAAAGAAAAACCTTGGAAATGCCTGCTGCTGAAAGTCTGGTTATATATATGCTGTTGAACAGCCGCCAGAATGATGGAATTTTGTGTTTTCTGCAGAATGGAAACCTAATTTTAATTTATGGAGGAAAGGGTGATTTGACTTGACCAGATGCTAGACATGCAACCTGTGAAACTTCTGTCTTCCTAAATTCATACACAAAATAGGCAAAAGGGGTGGTTTGAACAGTTTCTGAAATGAGGTGTTAATATTCAGTTTTAATGAATAGACTTCATTTCACAACTTAAGGACTCTGGTATTTTATTTTTAAACATAAGCTGGTTTAGTCCTGCCACTATGAAAATCTGTGCCTTAGTTTTCTTAAATTCAAGTTTGTTATTTTAGAGAAGAGGTTAAATATGAACCCTAAAGGTTTAAAAACAACAACAAAAATGAAAAGAGAATTTTTAAATTTCATTATTTTTCTTCCCTGACACATGCTCGGGGTTGGATATATTAAAAAAATTGCTAGCTAACACGATTTTGCAGTTTCCAGCAATGTGCTGAATTAGCTACAGTAGTCTTCTTTTTTTTTTTTTTTCTTCCCCTTGCCTGGTAATTATTCTGCAAGGTTTCCTCCCTACCTACCTCCCTCTGAATAGTGTTTTTTGCAACTCTGACACTGGTTAAGCTTAGGACAGTGTTGCGTCCGTCACTGTCGGTGATTTGTGGCTAGTGCCTTCAGTATTTCAGGGGTCTTTTTGACTTGGGGAAGTCTGTAAGAAACCAAGTGGGAAGGAATATATTCAGAGGGGCTGTAACAGGAGTATCAGGCCCAGCCGCATGGGATGTTCCTGCACTCCTGCCTTTTCAAATTATTGTCTCATGCATTCACACGATCTTGGACGTTCACCACAAACAGAGGGTTCGTTCCTCCCAGCCGACGGTCCGTGTGGTTTTATCTTTGCTGTTAAACCCCATGTGTGCCAGTGGGTCACCCTGCACACCCGCCGGGAAGGATCACTGCGGTCCAGTGGCACGGAGGAGCTGGCGGGATGGGCACAGTGCTTAGAGCAAGATCGACACCCGGATATTCCCTGCTCTTCCTTCTGCACAGTTAATATTTTCTTGTTCTGGCTGAGTGAGGAAGGCTGTCTTTGGGCAGAGGGCCTCCATCAGTGAGAGCCCAACGCGAGGATGTGCCATGCAGTCTGTCGCGCCCGCTTTGGGGAAGGAGCACATCCTCATTTGCACATGGGTTTGTTTCCTGGATGTCTGGTCTTGACGCCTCCCACTACTAAATGCTGGTGGCTAGGGTGGGAAGGACGGATAAGTTCCCTTCACCTTATTGATGCAGAGGCTTAAAACCAACTCCTTAGGACGTGACCTTTATACCTGTAGTAAAAGAGAGAACTCGGTAATCTGGAAAGTGTGCTTCAGGGTAAAATCTTGTAAGAAAAGTGACTGTAAACAGTTTGGTTTCTGTGGGGACTCGATTTGGGATATTATTTCATAATGTAGATGGGATATTATTTCATAATGTAGACTGAGGAAACCTCTGACTTATTTGGCTTTTAGGATGCATGATGAAACTCCCCCCCTTTAGGGAAGCTCTTGCAGAGACAAGATACAAGGAGAGCTCGCCTGCCTGGGCAGCGGAGGGGATTGCTCACTCCCGAGCTTTTGCTGATGTATTTGTGCCTGGTTGTGGCAGAAGAGATGGACTCACGACTTTGACTGTGCTGTGAACAAGAGAAAAACACACCCAGTTGATAATCTTCTAAATCCAAACAAATAATAATGCTCTTCATGGAAAGACTGTGCAGAAGTATTAACAGAGAACAGTGCAGAAAACATCTGAAACCATCTTCGCCCCTGGTTTTCACTACATGTATTTCTTAAACTGTTTTTCTGCTTACAGTTTTTATTAAACATCCTAGAATCATAGAATCATAGAATCACTAGGTTGGAAAAGACCTTAGAGATCATCCAGTCCAACCGTATCTGTCCACCACTAAACCATATCTCTCAGCACCTCATCCACCCGTCTCTTAAACACATCCAGGGATGGTGACTCCACCACCTCCCTGGGCAGCCTGTTCCAGTGTGTGATAACCCTTTCGGTGAAGAACTTCTTCCTTACATCCAATCTAAACCTCCCCTGGCGCAGCTTGAGTCCATTCCCCCTCGTCCGATCATCTGTCATTAGGGAGAAGAGACCAACACCCACTTCTCCACAACCTCCTTTCAGGTAGTTGTAGGCCTGGTTGCCTTAGGCCCCTTAAATGTCAAAAAAAAAAAAAAAAAAAAGGCAAAATTTCAGCATCGTCTTCGGGGGTCCATCTAAATATCCATTTCTGATTAAAAAGTGTCAGTTGCTGCTGAGGGTGTAAATGGTCTGTTCTGCTTCGAGGGAGGGAGAGGCAGATCCACGATGATCGTTCGGACTGTGCGTTTCTGAGAATCAGCTGTTTTTTCTTTACACTGCGAAGATTAAACAAAGAATGTTAAACATTTCCCAATTTAGCATTTATAATGGAAAGCGGCTGTAGGGCCACAGCTCGCTGCAGCAGCGGCAGGCGCTCCTATTAGGAGTCACTTAAGAAGGCTTTTATTTTCTGGGAAGGCCTGTCTGTTCTTCTCCCAGCCTGGCTGCTGTGCTTTGCAGTCAGGTAGAGGCAGCTTTAAATTTTTACTTTTTAAAGTAGGAGCTAATTTACTTTTGGAAGTGAAAGTTAAAGCAGCTCAGCCATCTGCAAAGTGGAGAAAGAGGCAGTGGGTTTCTTTAACTTTTCAAATCTCTACGATCCTATTTCTCACCAACAGGCAAGCAGAAATTACCTTCCTGAGCTCCTGTTATTAATAATATGTAGTATTAATGATCTGATGTCTTAGCTTCAACTCTTCATCTCGGTCTCTAAAAGATACCTGTTGACTGTGCTCCGTCTTTACATTTGCATCCAGCTCAGGAGCTTTGAAGTAAAAAGTTGTTGTCTTGAGTGCAGGAGAACCACATTTTTCACCTAGTGACAGCAAAGCTCTGCGACTTTCTGTTCCTTATAGTAAGGCAAAGAACACTTAAATGTGACTGATAAATAAATTTAAAAAAAGGGTGATGGTGGTGCATTTTGATATCCTGGTATTATACGTGATTTTACTGTGGTTTTTTATCAGCCTTTCTTATTTTTTCATTTTACTTTAGGAGTCCATAGTGGAAACAAATACATTGTTTAAGCATTCTTAGTTGAAGCTGAGGAGAATTTCAGTTTTATGCAAATATATATTTTACTCCCTATCAGAGTGAAATAAGTGTTAACACAGTCAGGATTTTTTTTAACAGAGCAGCTAAAAATGTCCTTTGCCTCCCTCTCCATTGGCTAGTTTTCAGAAATTCGGTAGTTCTCTGTCACTGGGATAAGATCTAAACATCTTATGTAATTAAAACATTCTCAGAAAAATGCATTTCTGGTTACTTGTATAAATTGTAAGTACTATAAGGAAATTGCATATCCATTTTCTGCCTTTTCCACCCTGCCTTCAAGTAAATTTTGTCTAAACAAAATAAGCTTGCACTCAGAGCTCACACACATTTGTGTATTACTTAGGTATCTACATCAGTAATTTTATCGGCCGCTTACAGTAGCTTAAATATGTCTGTAAATGTTTGCCTGCCTTTTTGGTTTTTTTTTTTTTAAGGGAAGCTTTTTACAATTTATGTTTTTGGAATAAGTCAAAGTTTGAGTTTAAAAAGTATTTCAATCTCCTTGTGATTGCATTTCTTACAGAATGTTGGCATTTTTGGACTGTGTATCTGTTTAGGCACATGGAGAAAGACGAGACTGAGATCATGTAAGTCATGAAACTAAGGGTGAATAATCCATACTTTGTTCTCTCACCATTTTTTACAATTTATACCCAGATGCAAGCAATAAACCAAAAAGGAAAAAAAAAAAAAAGAACCACTAGTTAGCTTTTATTTTTAAAGTGATTAATGAAAAGCAAAGTTCAAATGAGGCCACAAATCCTGGTGGTGCACAATGGGTTGATTTATTTTGTAAATAGACCATGGATAATTAACCATAAAACAAAACTTTTTTTTTTTTTTAAACTTGCATAATGACACTGGTTTCTTTTAGTTGCTGTGAGTTGCACAGAGGGATAACGACTTATTCACAACTGGTTGCAACTGGTTACAGCCAAGAAAGGAAAAATCCCAGAGCAGCTAGAAAAAAAAGGCTGTTAAAACCCTGCTACACTTGCAGTTTTATAGTAAGGCATTTACTTATGGCTACAGAATGGGCAAAGCTATGCTTGTACGGTAACAGCAAAAGAGTAGACGTGTACATACTCTGATGATGCTTGTCATGCTATCCCATGCTTTGGCTTAAAAAAAAACAGAAGCAAAAGCTGGCCTCGTAATCCACAATTTTGTATTGAATAGCATTCGTTTATGCTTCGTTACAAGCTTCCATGATGCCTATATCTTACTACTCTGGCACTGGGGAAGAGTCCTCCAGATAGTCAAAATAGTCTGACTTGTTGCCAAGTCCTTTTGTGTGCCAGGGAGTGATAGTAGTTTTTCAGATACGTGATAGGAGAAAACTACCTGTCTGATGTCCCCCAGATTTGTCCCTTCATATTCTGCAGTCACCTGCAGAAGGGATCTCTGATGCCCAAGAAGGAGAAGCTCCAATTTGTTGTGAAAGTATGTTCATTACTAATTAAAACTCCCAGATGGGATTACAGTCCTAGAGACTGTAAATAAACCAGAGCATGAGATGCTCAGGTGACAATAAGACCACTTCTGTGGCGGTTTGTATTAGTTGTCATTACTCAGATTTGCTCATCTCATGCCACCTTATTAGAGTGAAGGGAGGGTTTATGTAGGTAACAGCCAAGATGCAAGAGGTTGGATTGCTCCATAGACACTCTCCATATGGACACCTTAGCTTGCTCTCACGTGCCACAGTGTGCCTTGAAATCTTTTTGTCCAGATATATATGACATACTTTTTGTCCATAGGAGAGGGCTGGAGCCCCTCTGCTGTGGGGACAGGCTGAGAGAGTTGGGCTTGTTCAGCCTGGAGAAGAGAAGGCTCCGGGGAGACCTTATAGCACCTTCCAGTGCCTGAAGGGGCTACAAGGAAGCTGGGGGGGACTTTTTACAAGGGTCTGTAGTGACAGGACAAGGGGTAATGGGTTTAAATTGAAAGTGGGGACTTTTAGATTGGATATCAGGAAGAAATTCTTCCCAGAGAGGGTGGGGAGGCACTGGCACAGGTTGCCCAGAGAAGCTGTGGATGCCCCATCCCTGGAAGTGTTCAAGGCCAGGCTGGATGAGGCTTTGAGCAACCTGGTCTAGTGGAAGGTGTCCCTGCCCATGGCAGGGGGGTTGGAACTGGATGATCTTTAAGGGCCCTTCCAACCCAAACGATTCTATGATTCTATATATATATAAGGTCTGTGGTTCACAAGGAGCTAAAATCTGATGGGGCTGTGTTCATGTGAGAGCTGGCTATTGGTGCAGCTGTGCTGGGTGTCACAGTGACTCTAAGGTGCTTGCCAAAAGCCCCCCTTGTTCCTGGGGTAGCCTGGGTAGGCAGAGGTAGTGGGTAAAAATGCTTAAAACCAGCCTAGTTTTACATATATTGAGTCAGTTTACTGAAACAGTGCTACAGACTGATGTTGGTAAGGGTTCTCTGACCTAAACTGATTTGTACACACGTGGTTTCTTTGGCAGATTTGGAGTATTTATTTGTCAGCAATGTACTGCAGAGACTGAGGAGAGGGGAAGCAGATTGTTAACGTCAGGCTGTCACCCGCATGAGCTTAATGAAGATAACCGGGTATAGAGGTTGGGTGTTTCTAATCCAGATCCCAGTTGCAAGGCAGGTCATTCGATCAACATTTTAAACCCATAACGATAGAACTGCTGAGTTCCTACTGTGTTACTGACATTAGTAACTACAACACATGACCTGCCACTCACACTCGTTTGGTAGGCGAAAGTCAAGTTAAAATAGCACTTAGTTTGATCTAGCTGCTCCTGTTTTGGGTGGGAGCCGTGCTGGGGGCAGCATTAGCATTGTACTTTCCAGCGCCGTTGCAGTGAAGACAAGACCCCAAAAGTAAGTTAACTCTCCAAGGCTCAAGAGAGTCTTTGACGTCTCTTCAGGTCCTGTCCGAAGGGAAGGCAGCCAGGGCCCACTGTGGTGGTGCTCGCTGGATGCGCCTGCGAAGTGTGGCAGTATGTGGAAGCTGCTACATACTGTTTAGATGTTAGAACTTGATGTTATTGACTAACTGAATCCTTGTATCTTGTGACAGTCTTTTTCTGTGCTCTGCATCATGCCAAAGAGACAGGGGAGTGGTGTTGGCATATCTTTGCATGAATAGGTCTGTCATTAAATATTTGAAATAGAAACATCTGAAATAGATCTTGCCTGAGAAGAACAATGGGGCAACTAGTGAAGGCCGGTTTTCTCCAAATTCGCTTTGGGGGCTGGAGTTTTGAGCAAACAGAAAAAGGAACAAAGAGACCAGGTATTTGTGCAGGGGCTTAAAACCTACAAACCCTGGGAGGCACAAAGGGAGACGCAAGGCAAGTTGAGAGGAGATGGGAGGGACGACTAGCAGAGGGAGGGGTTTTTTTTCTTTCTTTTTTTTTTTTTTCATAACTAAGACCAGCTGAGGGAGAGGGAAGCCGATAGTAGAGGGTTGAGAGTTCCTCTTTTGGAAGAGGCACTGTGTTTAGCATTCACTGCTAGTGCTGAGGGTGCTGAGGCGTGGAAGTGCGTTTGGGTATTTTCTGTTTTCTCTGACCTCTAAATCTGTATTTTTGTTTTGTGAAGAGCGAGGGAGTCAGTTGTGTTCCTTGGGCAGTTCAGCTGTGAAATCCTACTGCCAGGAAGGCTGAGATACAGCCTTAGATGAAGGTACACCCAAGGTGATGGAGGAAGTGTTCCATTCCTTTCAGGCTGTGGAAGGGCCCAGCACATGGGCCCAGTTCACCTGCCTGCGTGGTGTGCAGCAGGAAAAGCTGTGTTAGAGGGAACTGTAGTTCAGGCTTTTGAACAAGCTTTTCTATTTCTCTCCTAAAGTAATATGAGCAATCTGAATTTCTGCCTGTAAAGATATCCAATCCAAATTCATTTTAGCCACCCTATCTCTTCCCAAATACCCCTCTCCAAATCTAACACTTTAAATAGCCACAGGTGAGGTAATCCCAACAATTCTCCCCAAGACTTTCCTCGTCTCCGCTTTGCCAAGCGTGGCATCCGATGTTGTAGTAGGTAGGTTCGAGTTTCAGTTAGGAAGTGCTTTCCTGGGGGACTAAAGCAGTACGGTTGTTTGAATCCTTGGACTTCTGCTCCAAGCACTGTGTTCAGAATTTCCCTTCATCAGAAACAAAAATTATTAGATTCTTACTGAGATTCTGGCCGTGTTACAAAAAAGCCTTCACCAAATGGCACGGGAAAGAACCACTTCTCATGAGCATCACAACACTGAAAATAGCCAGGGGATGCCAATCGCTGGGGATGATGGGCAGTCACAGTTAAAAGCCGAGCTGTGCTTCAGCTCTCCTTCTGGAGAGCTTCTTAAGTGAATAGTTTCATATTTTGGCACTCTTTCTGCTACCTGATCTAGGTGAAATCCCTGAATTCTTCCCCCATTTTAGGCCCGGATTTGTCTCACAGCTTCAGTCAAGCTTCACATGACTTCATGGTATTTTGCATTTTATTCGTTTGGAAATGTGTGAGCAGTGATCGGGAGCCTTCTTAGCGGGTGGAGCAATGGTTGAAGAAACAGAAATTCTTGGATGTTAAACATCTTATTAATTTCACCTGCTCTTTCATTTCTCTACCAGTTAAGTAGGGACAGAACAGAAACAACTAGCATTCCCCTCATTTCTCCTCACTCCAGATTCTTGTGTAAGACTTTCTGTGGCTTTCAGTCTGCTGCTTTATCCTGCTCAGAACTGGTTTTGATACTTCCCCAAATGGCAGTAGTAATTAGGGTACTTTACCCCACCAGGCGCATGTTAGTTGTTACGTAAATGACTGTCTGAAAAAGCCTCTTAACTTTCATACACTGGTGAGCTCCAACAGCTCTTGGACAAGAACAACATATCAGCTAGATTATTAATAATAATTAGATTGTCACTGATATATTGATGGCAGTGCAGAGGTATTACAAGCTCTGGGGCTCAATAAAGAGTACTTAAGGTCAGGACTAGAAGCACTGAAAAAAAAAAAACCAACCTAGTGGTATTCCCTTCTTGTGGTAATACTGGTTCATTTAAAAAAAAATCTTTCCAGGACTCTTATTTATTTTCATTATTCATATTTCCAGATAAAGCTTTTTTAGCATTTCTGGAACAGAAATGCTTTTGTTTCAAACTTTTCTTTCAAAAATGTATTCTGTGTTCTAATATAAAATTTAAATCAAAACTGAAAGTAACAATCAAAACAAAATTATTTTGTCAAAACAAAACATTCAATTGATTGAAATGATTTTTTATTTTTGTTTCATGGGCAACGTTGCAATGCAGCGTTTAATTCAACTGTGAACGAAAAGCAAGTTTCAG
>NW_010245461.1:26289-43073 GCF_000690775.1 Eurypyga helias | reverse complement strand
TTGGGTTGTGTTTGGGCTCTTCTAGCTGGCGCTTAAGGGAGCGCCTCATC
Organism: Eurypyga helias; assembly: GCF_000690775.1. Lineage (NCBI taxonomy): Eukaryota > Metazoa > Chordata > Aves > Eurypygiformes > Eurypygidae > Eurypyga > Eurypyga helias. The sequence continues at coordinate 43,023 of NW_010245461.1, read as the reverse complement.
AGAATACTACTAAATGTGCTTTAAAAAAATCTGTTAAATCAGTCATATTCTGTTAAATCAACAAAAATTTTGAAATGGGTGAGGAGCCTTAGACTGGGCCAAGTTGTTCTTGTATTGTACCGAGTTCTTCTTGTACTGATGTTATAATGGGGCTTTCTATCTCTGTAACAGTTAATCAGAATCTGACGCTGCAACTACATGTAGATCTACCCTGGAAATATATTCTGTGTTTCTGCACAGCAAACTGGGAAGCCTGTGATGCCATTTCAGCTCTCCTGGCTTCCTTCTCTGTGGGCTGGTCGTGGACCAAGCCTTTCAAATTCTGGGTGCCTATCTTGGTGCAATTGCTTGCAAAGTCAGCAAACAGTTGAATTTAATGATAATGTGAGTGTAAGGCCTATACAGTTAATATTCATCTATTCACTTCCATTTGTTGCTGCTTAGATTTGATTTAAAAGGGACTTTCCCTTAGTAGAGCACGTTCCGGTTATTGCTTTGAGTCTTTCCTTGTCCTGCTTAACACCCAAAACATTCTCTTTTTCTTCCTAATCTATTGGATGTTTTTTCCTCTCCATTCTCACGCAGGATCCATATACTCAAATAGTAACGTTCTTCTGGCAGCAGTCTTGTCCAGGACCACAATATGGTACCTACCTTGGAGGCTTATTGCGTCAGGTTATGGTTTTGATAAAGTTTAAATTCTTTAGGATTGGCCTGAATCTGTCTCAGTGGGAGCACCCTATAAATGAAAAACATGAATTTAAGGGGGTATTTTGGACAAGTAGGGCAAGGGTGAAGATTAAAAGCAAAAACATAATTAAGGATCGCTGTTTTGCTGGAAGATGTAAAGCCACCCGACCTGGTCTCAGCAGGTGATGATCCTCACTTATTGAACAAGGACTGAGACACTAACCTGCTCCTGTGATACCTTGGTTATTCAGATCTGGCTTAAATTTGGCTAGATACAACAACGTCATATTCCTTAGGAATATCAGCACTGTAACTTCGGTAAGTCAGGGGTGGAGCAGTCAGCATCCAATCACCCATTCAGGGGAAATTGTGGCTCTGCAAACTTTGGAGTTCTCTGGTCAGAGATAAACACAAGCTGCCACAGTGACACGCACTGGAAAGCTTTTCCATTCGTTAGACTACCTAAGCTTTTTTTTTTTTTCTGTTTTTCTAACCTGGAAAGGGGCGTTTTGTGGCACACAAAAGCTGCTTTTAAATAAATATGCATTTGGACAGGAGCATAGTTGGTTCAGTATTTCTGAGCTACAAGCCTGTGACGTGGCAGGCAGGAAGATACGCTTTGTCCAACAGCTGTCTCCTGTATTCATCGGAATTTTTTTACGTGACTAAGCATGTAACCTGTTATATCAGTATAAATTGAATTTAGTCTTAAGAAGGCTGATTTAATCTGAAGAATATATTTTGCACTGGTCTTGGACATGAAGAGCTGGAATATTGATGTGGTTAGGCCTTAAGAAAATACAAAAATAAAAGCTTCCCCACCTCAGAGCTCTGCAAATAAATAAATAAAGTAGTTTATGTTGTGGACACGCTCACAATATTTCCTGCATGCTAGTGTAGCAGCACATCAAAAAGATAATAATATAAGCAGTAAAATATCCCAAGCAAACAGAAAGCATCTGTAGATCTTGCCTAGCTGGCTAATATTATTGGGATGGTTGTTTTTAGCTTACCATGCCGTTAATGCTTTGCAAACGTAGATGTGCATGCTGAGGGTTGGCCAGGAGTTGAACTGCCTTTATAATGGTTATATTCAATTGCTGCATTGTGCCTGAATGCCTACAGACACGTAAGAGGACAGGAAAGGTGATCAAGCAACTATTGGACCATGCAGGATCTGGTCTACCAGCTCTAGTCACAGGAGAATGTAACGAGCTATAAACAGGATGTAAAGAAACATTTATACAGGTGTTTGGAGAAATCCTGGGATGTGCTGAAGCTAGTGTCCCAGGATTGATGGCCTATGTCCCTTTTGTTGTGCCGCTGCCTTTAATAAATAACACATCAGAGATCCGATTTAACTGGGAAGATTTGTATCACTGAGAAACCTGTAGCGAACGTAAAGAGAAAGCTGTTCTGCCTCCCCTTCTCATTCATGGCCTTTTATTTCCCTCACTGTGTCTAACAGCCAGATGCTGATGCGTCTCTAAGCCTTCACTTCTACCTGATACTCACTTGCCGGTGTGTCTTCAGAAAGTCGAGGCGATTTCTGTGGGGCATGAAGATTCAGGGATGTAGGCGGGAGGGACGACTGCGTGGTTTTCGAATGGATTGTGTTTCGCCATAGCATTTCTTGTAGAAAAAAGATTAAATTTCCTTGGAACATGTATCAAGCCTGATCTAAATTTTCTCCTTGGCTTTAGCAGGCTGGGGATCAAGTCCATATTGGAAATTCTCCACTCAAACTGCTGGATGCAGGCGGAACTCATGACTGTCGTTCCGGCTATTGCGGCCTGCGCTGCCCTCAGCCCAGGATCAGCACCAGCAGCATGGCTGCTCTGACTGCGAATGCAGACAGCAGCAAACTTCTGATGTTACCTTGATAGGAAGTGTTACTCGGAGAAATTCCCCTTGGAGTGTGAGCTTCGGGAACCCTGAGATTTCCCAATCTGCTTTTTTATCTTTCCTTTATCTTTCTTCAGAGCTGAATGGGCTGTTTTGATGGAAAATGGAGACTGTAAGCATTAATCTAAAAGGGATATCCTCCTGATCGGAGAATATTGGCAACACAGGTAATAGAGCCCTACTAAGAAGGCAAGTTCTCTTTCAAGAGTCAAAGGTCTTCAGGTCAAGAAGTCAGAGACTTTCCTAAAAGTTAATTTTCCATCATGACATTTTAAATTACAGTGCTTCCAAAAGTATTATCTTTCACAGGTCACGACAGTCTGATGTTACTAGAGATGCTACTGCATGCAGCATTGCTTCCTGGGCAAGAGGGATGAGTTTATCCCACCATGGCTCCCACAAAACCATTAGCAGTACACCAGGCATAGAACTGGCTCATCCTGTCCCTGCTGTGCATTCAGGTTAATTTCGGATCCCCTTCTCAGATTCAACTGTTTAGTAGTGCTGCACTGTGAGCTTCAGAAATTGCTGATTTATGTCTCAGGGATGACAAATTTCATAGTGCATTCTTTCATTTCTTCTATAGCAGTTCGTAAAGCATCTTCACTTAACATTTTCTAACAATCAGTGAGAAGTCAATTTGGGAATAGGCTTCCTTCAGTAAGGCGCCTCTTGCAGAAGTCCTTTGATTATTACATTGTACAGGAACTTAGGATTTTTATGAGAGAAAGTGCTGATATGAATATGAGACTGCTATATTTATGGAAAAATCTTGATATGATCTTAGTGTTACCTGGGGTGTTTAAGAGATCCTGAAATATCCTTAAAGATGGAACAGTAGGAAGCTGCTTACCTCATGACATAAGACAAAATAAGGTCATGTAAAAAGTCATGATTACAACTCCAGCAACAGCTGAATTAATTTTTTTTCATCAAATAATTTGGTTGCCAAATACAGCTTTTCTTGCCCTGCCAAATATCCACAAGTTGATCAGTCTCTTTGATTCAGGAATCATTGGAATGTATTTGATGACTACCTTCCGAGCTTGTATTCTATGGACTCTCTGTAAGTGGAGGTGAAAGAGGTATGGCTGTGGTTTTAATACTATTTGCAAAAGCCTATTCTGTAATTTTCCTCTCTGGCATCCACCTTGTAAATCTGCATTACGTGATGCTAGGTATTTAAGGGTCTACAGCTTTGATGAAAGAGGGGAACACGTTTAGTGTTCATACAACAAGAGTTAATGTTCATACAACAAGAGTTAATGTTTAGCAGAGAGGAGGCTCCACACAGGTTCATGAATCCTCACACATCCTTCACATTACATTAATTTTATTAACCTTATGACTGAAATGGTAAAACACAAGGAACACAAAAAGGATAAAGGAGATCCTGATGCTGCATGGGCGAAATGGGGAACGGGGTGTGATTATTGCACAAGTGCACTGATTCAGAAGATCAGCATGAAGCTAGATGCTTCTGTTCACTGCACACAGGGGCAGAAATATGTCAGAAGTTGTTGCTGGTAGAGCTGCATTCATAAAGGGAGCAGAGCATTCTCTTTTCAGGCACCAGAGAGTGGAAGAAAGACAGAGAGCTGCTAACCTAACCCTGTTCCTGCAGGTTTTGAAGTAGGATTTGAAAAGTGCGTATGACAGTCATTGTTTTTGACCATACTTTACAACGTCCTACTGACTTTAAACATGCAAAATTTGGACCTCTGTCGTTTAACCAACAATATACACAGGGCACTCTCAGTGAAAGGGCTGGGAACACAACTTAGTTCCTGGTTTCCTGCCTATTATTTAGGACGTATCTGATTTGAAATCTGTTTTCTGCATACCCTTGCGTGCACATTTCTTGGCATATGTGCTTCTTGCCATTATGGGGCAGATCCCATAGATTTTCTGCGTCATTAGTAGAGAGAGCCAGTCATTAAAAAAAAAAAAAAAGCTTATTTGCCTGAGCCGTTAAGATTTTTTCTCACAGTTCTGCCTGTGGCGCCTGTCACTAGCAGTCAAATAAGGACAATTTTACCATTCTCTCCTGCTGCTCTATTTTTTTTTTCAGTGCCAGTACATGTATTTGTTATTCTTTATAACTCCCTTTGAAGTTGGGAATCCAAGGGGAATCTAAAACCGACCAGATGTTTCTGCTGCTGGAGACACAGAAGACAGCAAGGATTAAGTTTAACTGAAACTTCGTTCTCTACAAAACCCATTACAGTGAGAATTCTTCCTCAGATAGTTGTATTTATTATTTATATTTGCACTTGCCATCCTGGGTAGGTGATACCTCAAGTCATCTTGCCCGGGAGGAAAATGGATGATTTATCCAAGTAAATAGTGTATCAGCAGCTGCCTGCGTTGATTTCCCTTATGGGGTTTCAGTTCCATTACACTGCATATTTCCCACCCACACTCTTTATACAGTGTTTCATGTTGAGGAAAATCATTCCCATCTCTGTAACTTCAGAGGACAGATATGTGGAACCATCCAGAGGGAGGGCAGTGCAACTCGTGCATGTGTGCGGAGGGGTGACGTACTTCAGAGGGTACTGGCCAGAAAGCAGCGCAAGGTTTTAACTCCTTCTCCCGTCACGGTTGGAATATGAGAGAAAGGAGTGGAAGCTGGCATGGGAGACTGGCTATGGGAAGGAGGGGAGGTGCCACGCTTCTAGAAGTGGGGGCAGAAGTAGTCTCTCAGGTGGGAAAGGACGGGAAGAAATTCTGTTATTGACTTATGGGTTCAAGTCGGATGCTTTTGAAGATGCACGCCAAGAAAAAAAGAAAAGTTTTAAAATAGCCTATTATATGAAATACATTGGGTACTCCTGTGGGGCGCCCACGTCCAAATTCTGCAGTGGGAGATCCTGCTGGCCTGCTCCCGCAGTCACGGCCCCAGGAGAAAACAGCGCACGCTCAGGCCTCACGGGAGGGCAGCAAACAGAACCAGGCCTTGGTCTCTCCCTACCTTAGCCACGGCTTAAGCGAAAGTTTGGATCCACTTCCAGGTTTTAAACACCCCAGATTTCTGGATTGCTTGTTGCCAAGTTATCTCATCTGAGTTTACGGGCCCGTCTGTCCCTATGCCTGTCTGTCACACCCATACGTAGCTGCTGAGCGTGCCGATCGCTTTCAGCCAAGTCGGAAAGAACTCAAAAGAGAATTCGTTTTCTGCAAAATGGATAACTAAGGAGAGGAGAAAAACTGAAATCAGTGCCCCTGCTGAGGGAAAGACAAGCAGAACTTATCAGCTGAGCGTGTTCGGCGGAGGACAGCTGGCTGGCCGGCACAGGCTTTGCTCCAGAAGAGCCACAGCACATGCTGTCTCTTGCTCACCGAGAATTTTATCTTTGTTGTTGGGGGCGAGACGTAGATAATTGTTCTCGTATTGCGTAGTGCTCACAGGCTCTGATCACAAATCTGTAGGAAGGTAGAATTCCTCGGTATTTGTTTCATGTCTGAGCTGTTTTGTTTTCTTAGTCCAGACCCCTTTCCCTTTGGTAAGTCAAGGTACATCTCTGGATGACAGTGTTCTTTCCTCTCTGCTGTAGGGTTACAGCAGCTTTTCCCTGATTTTTCTCTGCATGGATTCACTGTATTGTTTCACACCAAATCTCACAGCTTCTCAACTCTCGATGTCACAGCCACCATAATTGAGAAATAGTATCGGGCTCTGCCCAAGTTACTCTTTAATTGGCCAGATGGATCGCTAACGCCTTCACTGAGGCACTGTCCTCCATCATTAGCTGTTGGAGTTGCCTCCTAATATCGCAAAGCCCTGCACACCACCCTAATTTGTTTTTAAACAGGAAAATCAAAACCTTGGTAATTATATCGAGTCTCCTAATAAACATCAGGTAAAAATGCATGCACTGTAACGAGCTCTTTTCAGAACAGCAAAAGGGAGCGGAGAAAATAATTTGCTAATGCCTACACTTACTTAAATCTGCTTTCCTGATTTTAAAATGTAAAAAGAAATCAGGTCCTAGGAGCACTAGGTGATTTTGGATGTTCTGTGAGGTGTTGAGGAAAGACAAAAAGAAAAATAAGCAATCTCAGTTTTTTTCATTTTATATTTTTAGGACCTGAATTTTCCCAGCTTTATATGAAAGGGAAACAGGTAAAAATCAGAGAGTTTTGGACCTACATATTTTCTCCTCTTCTTTATTTTTTTGTCAAGGCATCAAGGCAGATGGTATGAAAAGCATTTATATTGGTCTCGCGGCTGACGGAGCTTAACCTAATAATCCAGGACTTGGAACTGGGTGCTTCGATAAAAACACTTTCTGAGAGATTTTTCCATTCAAAACACCAGGAGAAGTTTTTTAATTGACAACATCAGAAATTAGTATCCTGCCAGGACTACATTTCTTTGCACCTTATTACTCAGAACAAAAGATTAATATATACTCATTCTGAGCATGAGAGTTTTCAATAATTTTTTCCTAAATTAAACCAAAGACAAAACGAAATGGTTTACCACAGGATTGTGAGAGTGAAAACAGGGGGAAGGTCCCTGTTCCATGTCAGTTATTACTTTGTCCTAGTTTAAGCACTTGACTCTCTTCTGGTGATTGCTCCATTTTCTTGTTTTTTATAGTGTGCTAGATACTTTGAAATTTGCAGACTTAGCTCAGTCTTTGAAATGAAGAAATCTCACCTCTGAAAATGCCAAATTAAATTGTGATTCTGAGTTGCCGTTAATTGTGAGCAACTCCACGTAGGGAAAAAGCAGCACTCCAGTGTGGTTCCCCTTTGTTCAGCTTCATGCTGAACTTCATCTCACAACCCAACAGTAGTGGGGAAAACTGGAAAGACCAGAGCCAACATAGAAGACGACAACACGGTTCACATCAAAAATTTGGAGTTCAGGTCTGTGTGGACCCCACCTGCATTCTTAGATGTTTGTATGTGTGTGTTCTTAGGACATTGCATTTGAAACGTGTGCAGGAAACTGAGGCTCACGGCGAAGATTGGAACTTGCAAACATTTTCCTGTGTATGTTTTGATAGGATGTTATGGGGGCGGGGGGCAGGGCTGTGGATTTAAAAGAAATATTTTTATGCTTTTGTAACACAATCCATAGTCCGTTTGAGACTTAGTTCTGATTAAACAAACATATTCACATGTGCCGTGGAAGTTAGCAAACAGTGAAACAGGTTCCTCAGCATGGGGACACCAACATGCTGGACAAGGTGGGACGGGATACACCCTGCTTTCTTTCTTGGGTCAGTTTGTGATTATTTTTTTTTCCAGCTACTATACAGTGGCTTTAAAGGTTACTTTTTGTGTCATTTACAGTTGTCTCCTTCCACGTAGGACCACTGCAGGGAGGAGTGTGCATGGCAAGGGCTGGTTCTGCAAACAGTGGGTGCAAGGGCACGGCTTACCTGCGGTCTGTAACATACTGTCTCACGCGGTCAAACAGCAGTCTCTTTTTCATCTCTTGCGGTCTCGGGTATTAGTGTATATAGGCAACGAGTCCAACGCAATAGGCAGCCAGAGGGTAGATTGCTCATCTGATCGAGGGAGTCATCATCAGGCCAAGTCCTCCATCAGGGCAGTTGGAAAAGCATCTTGTGACTCAGAGGTTGGGCTGGATTTATGTTCTGCCCAGCACGCTCGTTTAGAGAGGGAGGATTAGAGAGCCCGTAACAGAGCTGTCGGTACTCTTGGCCACCGAGAGGTTACTAGTCCTTTCTGCTGTGCTCAGGGTAGCAAGTGTGTGATTAGGGTAAGGACTTGGATGCATCCCCAGAACCCCCAAACTGGCTGAGTTATTCCAACAAAGTAGCACAGACCTCTCTGGAGCACGTTCTCTGCCGATTCGCGTGCATTTAGGTTCTGTTGGTCTTGGAAAACATTCTGCCTCCTGTGATCACTTTCTCAAACAATGCTCCTGCTTCCCTCTTGATTTAACAGCTGCCTTGCAGTTGTGCTTCTTAGAGCTACCTTTCTTAGATCTCCAGTTTGCCCCATGGCCTCTTTCATCTTCCTTTCCCAGGGCCCAGGACAGATTCGGAGCTTCCTGCTAGGCTTGCTGTTGCTCTGCATCTGCCCTCAGATCGCGGGTGCTGGTGTTCTGACAGTCTACCCAAATCCTTCGTTGCTCAGAGGAAATAATAACTCTCATTCAGCTGCTTTCTTAGCGTTTATTGTGACATCCGAAGACAAATGCAAACTCATCTCTAGAATCATTATTCTCTTTGAAGAACAACGGATTGTCAGGGGAGACATTTTTGTGTGTGGATTCACTTAGAAGTTCTGTCCCCCAGTGTGGTTCTCCAGCTGCCCCTGTCATATCCTCCGTTGTTGTTTATCCAACTTTTAATAATTTCCTTTTCATGCTAGAAAGGGCCACATAATTTTCTCTCTGTGTGTGCATGTATTTGTATCTTCTTCATTTTTTTTTCATTTCTTTCAATTCATAACATACAAAATATATGGAAAAAGGCATCCGTCGCACTAAATACATGTATTATTTATGCATGTTTTCTATATATTTTGGCCTAAATTTCATTAAATTCTTAGGAATATTGTGCACCTCCATTTTAAGAGCTCTATTAGTCTTTAAAGTATCTCTTAATCACCTCACATCGTGACTAATTTTTGGAGGAGACTTACTGATAAGTGAATAGACAGGTTACACCTACTTGCATGTAGAAACAAATGGAGGGGAGACTTGTTGGGGGTACTGAAAGAGATGGAGACTATGGTTATTGTTCTACTTCATCAAAACGAAGAATATCACTTAAAATATTACAAACAGCATTGCTTCCCTGGGCATCAGCTATTTATTTATGTTTTCTGGATCACCAAAGTTACTCTGAGGTACCAGTGTAATACTTGAGTGGCTTTGGTTAAACCCTTTGGGTTTTGACTCCTCTTCGTTTCAGATGGGAGATCAGGGCTGGCGTGGAACCTGCCCAAGGTGGCGTGAAACTGCGTAGCTTAATTTGCTCTATTAACATGAGCTTTCCCCTAAAAGTGTTAAGATGAGATCAGAGCGAGGCTTGCCATTGCAGCAGCGTGCACAAATATGAGGGTGGAAGATTGCTCAGAGAAACTGTCATTCAAGTTCTCTGGGTAAAGTAGGGATGTTGTTCACTCTCCTCTGAATGACAATGGCACCTTTGCTGTCCAAAAGAAACGGAAGGAAGCAGCAGAGAGAATGTCCTTCCAGTCATGGCTTTGGGTCTGACAGGCTCCAGTGGAATTAGTGTTTAAGCATTGGCTAGCACTCTAAAAAGTGGTGATGACTTGTAAGTAACCAGATACGACATCACTGGTTAGGGCAGGAGATGGGGAGGAAAATCAGCGGAGAATGTTACGAAGTTCAGCCCTTGTACCACCAGAATGAGTGGGGTTTTCATTGGCATCTTTTTTTTCAGTTCCATGTCCCTAAAAAAAATACCTGGCACGCATTTGAGAGAAAAACTGAACAGTGAAGTTGTGAGGGTACTAACCTGAAACACATAAGCCCTGGGCTCTTTCCCCTGCTTTGCCACCACTCTCCCAGGGGACCCTGGAGAAGCAGAGCGCTCTGCGCCCCAGGGCCAAGGGGGATGGAAACACTGGAGGTGAAGAGGAGCTCGGGCACGATGGTAACAGCAGCCTTCTAAGAGGTTGGGTAGGTACCGAAGTTGGATGTCATGAATGATGTCAATTGAACTGAAGGGAGAACGGATGGATCTGTGATGAAAATGGTTCCTTGTACTGGGATAGGTTGTGTGTGTGCCTGGCTGTGAGCTGCTGCACAGCTTTTCTTCCTGGGTTTTGGTTGAAATTTACACCAAAGTTTTTGTAGTGTACCAATGATTTTTCTTTCCGGCATTGAAACCAATGTAACCTATTGGTTGTATGTACAACCTAAGGATTTTACAGGCATGAAGGACATGCATCTGTGTTACCTACACATAGTTACCTCTTGGTTTCTTTTTCCTCCTCTTCCCACGTTTATGCCGCACAAAGAACAGCAGGTACAGTTATGGAGACCTTAGCTATGACCTGCCCGTGATTTTCAAACCTTTTCTCGCATCGTAGCGTATTTAACTGCTGCTTTAAAGGCAAAGAGGAATTCTGTGGCTGGGAGCAGAGGAATATGAAAGGTATAGTCGCCTTCCTGAGAGAGGAGTATGATAATATTCACTGAAAGAGGAACTATGAGGAACAATTATCCCAAGCTGTGTCTTTCAGACAATGCTGTCAGATTTTCCACTTCCATGAGCACAGCTAGGCATGTGGTGCCAGGGTGAGAAATTCCACAGTGGCTAGAGCCTGAGTGCATTGGGTGCCGGCCTGGCCGGCCGTGCTGGAAGTCAGTAGCTGAAACTGGAAAGAAGAGAAAGATGACTTTCTGCACCTTTGAGACTGTAAGAAAAAACAATTTTGGAACATAAGGAAAGAGGCTTTGAAAGATGTCGCTTCCCAGACTGCTGCTCCTCAGAGACTGATTTTGGTCTGGGGGTTCAGGTTCTTAACACCTGTGCTGCCTTTACAAGATGTTTGCTCCTCTACCTCCAGCTAAGGATTTGGTCTTGTGCAAATCTGCAGCTTACTTATATATCTGTTGAAAGCTTGGGGGTTTATTTATTTATTGAATTTTCTGTACCACTGGCACTTTACCTAGGGGTTTTTTTTCATGTTAGGTTTGTTGTTGTAGTGGTTTGGGTTTTTTTTGGGGTGGGGTGGGAGTGTTGATATGTGGTTTTGGGAGTCGAACTTCTTGGCAATGTTAGCTAACTGAATCCGTGAGCTCTGGAGGGTAAGGAAGCTATGCAAGTCATAATGTGGTGGGCAATGAAGTCTGAGGTTTGTTTGGATGCAGAGTTGCAGCCCCACCTGTTTTGGCGGGGGTCAGCCATGGATATTGACCCTCTGAGGTGGATGTGTAACACTGTTAGACTTCAAGCTGATAAAGTTGGTTGCATCCAGAGAAGCAAAGAGGTGAAGAGCAACGGGGGAGACAGTGAATTCCTCATTTGCTAATGCTCCAAGTGCTAGAGACAGCTCTTCTTGTACGCCTCAGGTTTTGTGTGTTGTTTGAAATAAAAAATGGTCTCCTGTATGTTACGCCTTCTGTTGTGAGCTCTATGTGCTGTTCTTCATAACTCGTAGGGTTTCTACATGTTTAAGAATGGCTTACTGAATACTTGAGTTTGAGAATCTTTGTGACTCCATCTAAAAGGTTACCTTACCTTAAATTATCGTGTAGATTGCTCATTACATCAGATTCCTTTGACTTGTACCTACTGCTTTGTCTTGGCGCTTGGAATGAACGGTCTCTTTTCCCATTCTTTGTAGGAGTTGTTTCACAGAGCTGTTCCCTGGCCTACCTTTTCAATGTTTTCTAATTTCTCCATTGAAAACTTGCAAATTCTGGATAATTCCCCAGTCACCCAGACAGCTCAAATAATGGACCCCAAAATGTTGGCTGTTAATTATTTTTCAGCGTGAAGGCAATGTAATGTGTGACAACGGAGCTTTTTGGTAGCAAGTGATATCGTTTTGGACGTACTGGAGACTAGAGTGATTAGCACTTAAATAACACCACGTGTCTGAGGATATCAAAACATTTCAGAGCATTTAATGAAGGAGGCCTTCCTTACGTACCCAGAGGATGTACTTCACTGCTGCTAGCTGCCTTCCTAGGGAAGAGAGGAAACTGGTTCAGGGAGAGGTGAGGGATGAGCTAAAGTTATAATTAGCGGCTTATTGTCTGGTGACGGTCTCAGTCAAACACAGACTAAAAGACTCGGCGTTTTAGTCCTTGGCATGAACCTGGAGGGGCCATGGTCAGTGAGGGATCCCTGCAGCAACTCCTGCCTTTACTGGGGCTCTCCATAACCTGACAGGAGGGTGGCTTCAGGGGGAGAAACCCTGCTGAGGGTCACGCGACGGCTAAAGAGAGAAGGGAGAACATGAACGCCTTATGAACCCGTGAGCAGATAGCTGGTCGTGGAGGGAGAAGCTGGAGGCATGCAGGGTTGAGGGAGGAAGTAAACGAGACTCTGCGTGTTTGAGGGAGGGAACTAGTGCATGTGTAAGCCAAAAAAATGATGGGCAAAGGAGAGAAAAATGTGGAATACGATCATATTTGCTTTCAGCGACAGGAACATAGAAACGTATTTCATTCCCTGTGCAATCAGCACTGCGAAACAGTGTATTTTGTTGTTAATGCTCAGCTCTGAAAAACCAAGTTGTCTACCTGTATTTTGCAACACCTTTGAACTGGACACAAATAATAAATTTCACTATGCAGTGTCCTAACAGGGTGATTTTAGGATAATGGTCAACTGGAATTTTTTTCCCTTTCTGTGGAAAGGGATGAGGCCATTGGCTCATGGTTTTCTGGCTAATCTTTTTAGCCATATAAGAGTGCTGTACAGTGAGCATCTTCCTTGTGTGCTCAGCCTATCCATGAGATAAGCTTAGCTGACCCCAGGGTCTGTCTTAAATTCCCTTGTAAATAGGTACAGCTGGTTTGCTGTTATTTTTTAATGTACTCTTAAGTTATACCAGGTCTTAGGAGTGTTGGGGTTTTTTTTTACTTTGGCTTCAGCAGTATTTTTAAATCAGTGAACTATAGGGATTTGGTTTTAAATTTTAAGCAAAAACCCCCTAGGCACAGACATATGGGATTAAATTTGCTTTCAGGGCATTAACATAGCCTTCAAGTGGGAAAAGTAGGCCTGGAGAGCAATAGCTGTGCATGACTCTCAGGATTGATTTTGCTGAACTAGACAAGTTAGCTTTTAAATTCAGCATTCTGGTCTTAGGAATGGGCAGTGAGGAAGGCAGATATCTTCAGACATATATGTGTGTGACATTTAAGAATTGTATTACTTGAAAAATACCATCACTGTTAAAATTTATTCACTGCTGAAGCTTACGTATAGTTGAAAAAGGTCTGTGCTGATTAATGAGACAATTGCACACATTAATACCAGAGTAACCAGACCTCTACTTTCAAGACAACGACAGAGACACAAATACGTTTTTGAAAAGCATTATCCTATCTGTAGTTGTCACTGACTAGTTAGGCTGAGATGTAAATAATGATAGCTGGACTTCAGAGGACTAAAGCACTGTCACTCCAGACGCGTCTTGCGCATGGCAAATTAAGGAAATGGCATGCCGATAGTTGAGTGAAGCAACCTTCTGCCCCATCTGCTGCTGACACAGGAATACCACCATTCAGAGCCAGCCCATGGCTTCTCAACTGTTACATCCTGGATCCTGAATCCGTGCAAGGGTCGGTAACCAAGAAGCTTTATCCTGGCGTAGGGATCCGTGTTGTGTAGCATCCTGGATACACTTTCCTGCTCTGTGCATCCTGAGAGTCATGCACAGCTATTGCTCTCCAGGCCTACTTTTCCCACTTGAAGGCTATGTTAATGCCCTGAAAGCAAATTTAATCCCATATGTCTGTGCCTAGGGGGTTTTTGCTTAAAATTTAAAACCAAATCCCTATAGTTCACTGATTCAAAAATACTGCTGAAGCCAAAGTTTTCTAGGAAAACTTTGCCTCTCAGGCAGGTGTATTTGACACAGACATTAGATGATGTTAAGGTGAAATAATGAAAGTTTTATCAGAGAATCGGAGGTTAGTGGAGGTTATCAGGGGTTTGGTTGTGAACAAACAGACATTCAAGTCCCTCTGCTGCTGTCAGCCAGCAAAAGGGTACCTCCGAAATCTCAGGTTTATCAGGAAAACCCCATATTTTTGGGCAGAATAATGATGTGTTTGATTCTTCCAGTGGTGGAAGGTGGTCCTTGGCCTCATTCCACATTGTTCTCTGCGTTACAAAACTGATTAACCTTGGGCGTGTAGCGTCGGCAGCTGAGCTTGTAGACAATCTCATTTAATGCTGCAGAACGGTAGTGCTTCTCATCTAAGGGATTCTTCTGCAGAATGGTGCTGTGTTTGGCTTTGAATATCAGGCTGCACCACCATTCCTCAGACTTGCCTTTAGGACATGTTCTCAGCTCCTCACCGGCTCCTAAGAGGCCTTTTGGCTGTATGTTTTATTATTTTTATTTATTATTTTCAGTCTTATTGCAGTTGTCTTTCTAAATAGTAGCCAGAGCTGACTCACTGCTCTTGACTCCATGACCTGCTTCCCATCTGAACCCCCCACCTGCTTAAAAAGTTTAGTAGTTGGCAGTATGTCTCCTGGGACTGATGTCTGAGCAATGGACCATTAAAAAGCAAAATGAAAGGTAAAACTCCTTTTGGCTTGCGTGGCGGGAGCTTTGGGTCTGCAAGTGAACACCCGCTTTGCTGGCCACTGAACCTGGGGAATGGAGGAATAAGAAGGAATCTCTTTCTAAGCAAAAGGACCTACTGGATGTCAAATTCCCATCTTCCGTGCTGTATTAGCCAGTAAGAGTACAAGTGAAAAATAGCGCTTTTTTGTTCCTCATATAAAATACATTGGCACGTCAGGAAGAAACTAAGGAGTTTAGTGAGGAGTGAGTGGTGCAGGCTATGGGGTTTATTTTGGTTTTATCATCAACTCACTGCGCGACTTTGATCATGCGTCGCGGTTTTCTCCCTTATCAAGTGAGGGTTGGAAAAACACGTACTGTAGTTTTTGATGTTATACTTTATTTATATAAATCCCCAGAGACCCTGCAGTGTTCCAGGTGCTGTCTGCCTGTTATGGAAGTGCCATGTCGACTTCAGCAACTCACAGGTTAACTAAACTGTGACCGGTAGAAACTTCATTACGCTAACCTTCCCCACAGCTAGCTTCGCCCATCGAAAGCAATCCTCTGCTTTAAGCCTCAGTGAAGTAACAGCACATTTCTGGATATCTGAAAAAGCTCAAATATAGCTGAATGAATTCATTAATGACGCGTTCCCTCACCCCAGACAGATTTGTGCTCTCCCCTAATTAAGCAACACAGTAGTACTTGTCACCTTCCCTTTAGAGCAAGTGAAAATAGCCACCATACAATGTTAAGACAGTTTTATCCAAAATTAAAGTCTTCTATTAACAGAGACATATGTTTTACTTTCTTAAATGTTAGTACAGTTTTTTGTTTGCATTTAAATGTTCTCGTGGGGTGTTTACACCATTCTGAAGGAAGAGCATTGTTCACACATGAAAATCTGTAAATGAAACCAACTTGAAACAAAAGTAAAGCTAGCACATCTGTTTTAATATCTGAGAAAGTAAACCAGCTGTGTGTATATATAATATATACACGCTGGTACTAGATGTTAAATTAGATTTTAAGAATTTGTTTCGGCTTAATAGCCTAAAATGTTATTAGTAACATAGATAAGGAAATTACTTAATAAAAAATATATGATTTTTAACCTGACAATGCCCCTCTTAATTAAGTTATGAGATCCTTAGATGAATGATGTTATAAAAGTGCAGTGTGTAGCTTCTATTATTTATAAGAGAATGCCAAAGAGCTAGCTCAAACCGATTAAAGCAAGGAAAATCTCATTGAAACATGCCATTCTGAGCAAGTGAATGGTGAATATTTCTAGAGAATTCGTACAGCCTTAGCATCTCAAATGTAGTACTCATCTAGCGCTTCCAGTTGCAGGAATTGCACATTTTGGGAAAATACTGATAATAGTATTAAAATAATAAAAAGGATGGTCTTGTCAGGTTCTGGAATGTGAATAAAAATGTAAGTATTTAATTTGTGGTGACTGATGAAATTTCAATTGGAAGTCTGAGTATCCTCACCTACTTTGCAAAGTCAGCCTTGCACTGATTTCTTTTGTTTGTTTTCATAAAATCTTCAAATATTCCTATTAGGCACCTAATGGAACTCCCCTATTAAAAACCCCTTTGGGCTTATTTCAGCTCTCCCTGAGCTGGCCCAGGTACATCTACCCTGCTGCACAGCAAGCCGTATAGACCCACAGACCTTTCATCTGCAGCCTCCTAAGAGTGATAGCCAAGATTTTTGGGTTTAGCTGTGCTCGAACAGGCGAGCACTTGGAGTCCAAGCCAGCTGCAGGGCTGAGGAGGGGTGATACAGGATGATGCACAGCAGGGCTGTGCTGGCACAGGGCACCGCTGAGTCATTTCCATCCCTCACTGGGTGAGACCAGAGGGGGCCGGCATTAGCAGCTCACCCACCATCCCAGCTGCAAGCTCAGTT
>NW_010245461.1:25351-26235 GCF_000690775.1 Eurypyga helias | reverse complement strand
TCTTGAGAGAGTTTGCGACCTCCAACCTGTGAACTGCTTTTGGAGGTCCCGTACCTCCTATCTTTCTGTGTCTGTGGAATGTGTCGTGTGGCTTTTGGCTGTATAGGCATTAGGTATGGTGCCTGGCTTTAAAGGCAGAAAGGCTAGTTGCTTTTTGATGTAGAGAATTAAAAGGGTAAATATTGGTTTTATTGGTGGTTAACTTATCATTAGTGAGCTTTTACCTCTGCCCAGTTATGTTATCAGTTAGGTACTTTAGTAATTAAATTATGTACAATGTAAGCAAATAAATATGCTGAAATCCCATATACATTGAAATGGTAAATGTTTTCTTTCTGGGTCCATGTTTTCATCCTAAATATTCAAATTATTTATATAGGATTGATTAATATCTTCACTTCCTCTTTCCGGTGCTTACCATTCTCTTGAGGGCTATAAAAATAATACATTACGTGGAGTTTCAATCAAACTGTATGCAGCACAACCAGCTTATAGAGAAGAACTTGCAAGACATTTGAAACTTTTTTCCTACTCTGCCTTCACAAAACTCCTAAGCAACACAAATAATGAAGTTGTTCATTTTAAAGGGTTGATTCTGGGAATATTGTTGAAGCAGTCAGAAGACAAATTGCTAAACACATCTTTAAGAAAATGTTAATATCTTAACATGATTATAATTTTAAGCTTGTTTTCTATAGTAGTTCAAGCTATAACCCCTAGAAGTGATAGAACCTAATCATGTCTTATGATGATCATGCTTGGCATGGAAAATGAACGTATGCAAGGCTTGGGCTTAGATTAACCATGCGCCACAGATGTGTTCCATGAGCCCGTTTCCTGTTTTGCTTTATAAGCCCCCCCATCCAATCCTTTAGAGACATTTT
>NW_010245461.1:19498-25329 GCF_000690775.1 Eurypyga helias | reverse complement strand
GCTGTCATTTATAAAATTATAAGACATTTATTTAGTCAGTTGTGATGTTTAAGGCTGCTAAGTTTCCCTGACCAGAACTGGTGCTCTACTGGCAAGTATTGCTGCAAGACTTCAGCAGCACACCTGGTCTCACGGTTGTCTCTCCAATGGATCATTAGTCTGTGATGAGACATTGACTGCCTCGAGGTTTGCAGCAGATATGCAAAGTTCTGGATCTCACCTCTGTCCACGCCGTAACATTTATGATTTGGTAGAGAGGATCTGGTTTCCCTCTGAGTGCTGCAGATGTGAGTCTAGACCCTGAAGCCTGTAGCGTGTCAGCACTCTACATCGCTGCAAGGGGAAATGCAGGTCCAAGGGGTTTAAAGCAGAGAAATTGGGTGCTTTGCAGGCTGGATAAGACCCTCCTAGGGGAGTGGAAGTGCACTGAGAAAACTCTGCCCTAAATGGTACATCTCAAATGTCCTCGAGGGAGAGGGGCTGTCTTGCAGGCCTTCTGCTGCTCCAGGTAGCTAATTGGGCCACATCTAACTTTAGCCATAATTTCTCATGTAAACCATTTGAAAACTCCTTTTTTTTGTCTCCTGCTGTGTTTTTAGGCTGCAAATAATCAACACAGTTTGAGGAATACATCCGGAGCCTGGAATTTCCTTATATATTCTGATGTTGCCTACAAAGTGTCTGACACTCGGACCCTGTTCCCTATTTCAGGAGTTGAGCATACCTTTTAAAATCAATAGGAATTGTGCCATTGACTTGAATTTAAATTGTTGAACAGGCTCTTGTTTTGAGGAAAGATATCTAAATGTTCCAGAATACGCACATCTGCTAGCCAGACTTCACTTCAAAATCCTGCATTTAGTAGAAAGTTTTAGAGGCTTTGTGGGAAATAATGGACTGCTCTGGGGAACTGCGGAGTGTTCAGATTAGTCATCTAGACAGAAGTTTTTGAGTCTAGGGACTCTTCAGTGTGGAAACGCTGGAATCACAAGCAAAATGCTATGGTAGGTCACTCGGTTCTACGAAAAAAAAGGAGTATCATTCTTTCAACTTGCAAAATCCTACTGTCTAAAGGTGTGTTGGAGTAGAACAGTTCAGGCGGGGTCAGCACCAATAAAAGCTGTAACTAAATTCACCCTCACTGGTATTTGTTCCATGCAACTGCTGTTTCCTCTTCCTAATTCACATTATAGCTGAGGGTTTTTTGTTTATCCACATGAATAGACAAGCTCATGAAATGGTCTCAAGCAGCAAATGGCTTTGGAAGGCAGACAAAGTGAACTAATCTCCAGTTTATAAACGTATGGGGATGCTGAAAGAACAAATGCTTCAGCAGGCAACTTTAAAGAGGAATCGGGGTGTGGAGTTTCTGAAGGAAAGGAGTTGGAGGTGACAGAGCACTATACGGCCTGAGCACAATGACACACTGAGTAGAGAAATTTGATTATATAAAGAGGGATAATAGATGAATCAACTAGAAAAACAGACACCAGAGAGAGCAGGGAGAAAAGAAAAAGAAAAGAACCATTTGACCGCAGGAAAACAAAACGAAGAGAACTTTGCAGTTTCCTACTAGCCAGCCTTTGAAACTGAAGAGAGTATATGAAATTTTAAAAAACTTATTTGTTTCTTGGACTGCCGGAGAAAGTGAGACTGTGGGGGGGAGAAATGACCCTGCTATCATGCGGCTCAAACTGCTTCAGAGGTCTGCCCGGTGTGATAAATGGTGCAAAGCCCTTTGTGATCTGTGGGTAGAAGTCACGATAGTAAGTTCAAAAAATTGTTCAAAGGCCAAGTCCAGCAATCCTCAGCCCTGATTCAGGCAAAACTGCCATTGTTTTGCACATGAGTGTCTGGAAAACAGAGGATACAGGGGCATTGAGCCAACTGTTGGTGTTTTTTTTTTTTTCCCCTCGCCTTTTTTTCCTTTTTTTTTTTTTTAATTTATTGTAGGAAAAAAGCTGAATGGCCTTTCAGGATGGAGGAAATTGTGAGAAAGGGAGGGGGCCATCCACTTGTAATTCAAAGCTGAGTAGGTCCTCCACTACTCTCTTTCCACCTGCCCCCAATTTGCCTTATACTCATTTGAGGCCAGTCTTTCAGCCCAAAAGGAGAACTTTGCAGAAAGTTATGGGCAAACAAGTCTGAATGGAAACTGTTCTGCAAACTTAATTATAGCGTTTGCAGTTAAATGCAAACTAGTAGCAAAGCAGTAGGATTAGCTGGGCATTTAGCAGAGGGGCCAGGTACAAATGCTTTCATAGGTGGGTCCGAATTTGCATTTAACACCTTTTTAGCACCTTAAAAGGAGCAGTCTCACCTTTGGTTCAGGATGTATCCCCTTTTTTTTTTCTCCACACTCTTTTTCCCCCCCCTTGCCTGTGTGTACAATGAAATCACAGTCAAAGCAAAGCAAGCAACTATGTTTGGTTTTCCTTAGGGCTATATTGAAAGCAATGAAGCATCTTCGTGATCTATTGTTCTTAAAAACGTACACGCTGAGTCACTCCCTCAGCATCTTCTTGCAGTTCAGGGTAGAATTTCACCTCGGCTTTCAGTGATTTCTCTGGGAGGATTGGGGCTGCTTTCCTTTTCCTTGGGAGTAAACTTTCCTGGTGCTGGTAACCTTTGCAATTAGGAAGTAACAAGAAAGGCAGTTATTTGGGTGCAATTCTCTTCAAGGGCTGAAGCCAGTGCGAGTTTGGAAGAGCCCAGCACAACGCCTAACGCGTTCAGAGGTTCCGTGCTGAGCCTCCCAGGCAGTCTTCACCCCGGCAAACTCCCGCCGGAGTCAGCTGAGGTTTTCCCCGAGTGAGAAATGAGTTAAAAACTGAGGCGAGATCCTGATCTTTTACCCAGGCACAACTCCAGCAGCTTCAGAAGAGTTGCTTTTGACTTCACAGCGTTGTAACAGAGATCAGAACCTGGGCTTCAATAAGGACTTCGGCATTTGGCCCCACCGCTGTGTAGGCCTTTATTAATTTATTTATTTTTTAAAATGGACAATTGCGTTGACTTTAATAACCTTTACCTCAAAGATCACTTGAAAGAAAACTAATAAGACTTTTTATTTAAAGGGAAAAAAAAAAAACCACTAAAAATAAAAGTTGAGCTATGGTCAGCCAGGGTGGGAAATTCCATTGTGGCTGCAAGCCCATGGCAGGTAGAGTGGAATTTAATGAAGGAAACTGCTGTGTTTTTGTGTCTTTCTGTATGTTTTTCCTTTAAAACCAAGAGCTGGGCAGGCTTCCCATTTGACCTGATGTGACCCAAGCAAATTGCTTCTTATATAAAAACAACTGCAGACTTGGAGAATGTGAAAATGCACTGTATCCTTTTTCCAACTCAGGGAAAATGAAAGCCTGAGAAACAGGACGGCCCTGTCAATACTCGTTGAGCAAAACTATCACTCAAGCTCGATAAAGAGAGATTAGAACAGGCTTCCTTATGCCAGAGGGATTCATTAGAAGTTAGATCTCTTTATGGGTTTTTTTTAAACAGACACACTTACCGTCAGTAAGAGAAAAATCCATTTTTCTGATAATGTTTTTTTTTGTGAAAGGAGGAGAAAAGAAGCGCTTGTAAAGGAGGAGAGAGAAAAGAGAGAGGGAGTGAGGTGGGTGGGGGGAAAGGGTTTGAAATAATGCACCCAAACGAAAAGAAATAAATTGATAATTGTTAAAATGTAGGCAGAAAGCCCAGATTTTAGCTTTTGCTGTAACTTGGGAGAGCACAGGCGCAGGGATTCAGGGTGTGTCTGCTGATATTGTATTCAGATGTGTTGCCTTGGCATGTGTACTGACGGATTTATTTAAAAAACAAAGCAAAAAATAAGCATTGTGTGCTCGTGAAATGACTTCATAAAATCCTTCCCTTTATGAATTATTTTGATCACAGGGCTTGTTGTTTAAATTTCTAAAGTACTGTGCTTTTTTTTTTTAATTGCCTTCTTTTCAGAACTGTCTGTTCTCCAGTTGGCACCTTCCGCATAGCAGCACGCGGAGATTAAAGGAGAGGGGAGGGAGGGGAGGTGCGGAGGCGTTCATCAGACCAAGGGGGTGGCGTGGGGCATAAGCAAACTCGCATCTTCTGCGGGTCACCCCTGAAACGAGCCTTGAGCGCTCAGCCACTCTTCTCCCCTGTCTAAGCTGCGGCACCCGCTCCGAGAATACACAAGTAAACACTGGAACCCTCATGCTGCTGTGTCACAGGAGAGAGAACAGACTTTTGTTTGCTGTGTCTTGCTTAACATGGAGGTGAAGGGCTTCCCGCTCAGGAAAGCAAGGTGCTGTAATACTTTCCAGGTTTGGTGAGGCCTACCTTTCCAAAACACAGGTTTTGCTTGTGCTTCGTTGGCTTCTGAC
The DNA here is from genome assembly GCF_000690775.1 of Eurypyga helias. Lineage (NCBI taxonomy): Eukaryota > Metazoa > Chordata > Aves > Eurypygiformes > Eurypygidae > Eurypyga > Eurypyga helias. Next base: position 20,965 of record NW_010245461.1, on the reverse strand, counting down.
CGTTGCTTGAGGTTTTTTCCTGCTGTGGCTCAGGGGTGCAGCTGATAGACACCGTGAGCACTCCCGGCATGGCACGCTGAAGGGGCAGTGTACAGACGGAACCTCTTGGTGGTTTTGCACCAGACGTCGTGTTAAGGACCTGCAAAGTCTGTGTCAGTCACTTCCTCAAGAGCAACATCCACCATCACCACTTGCAGCTTTCCAGTATCTGAAGGGGGCCTACAAGGGTGCTGGGAGAGGACTTTTTACAAGAGCCGGTAGTGATAGGACAAGGGGTAATGGGTACAAATTGAAATCAGGGAGGTTTAGATTAGATATCAGGAAGAAATTCTTCATGGAAAGGATGGGGAGGCACTAGAACAGGTTGCCCAGAGATGTTGTGGATGCCCCATCCCTGGATGTATTCAAGGCCAGGCTGGATGAGGCTTGGAGCAACCTGGTCTAGTGGAAGGTGTCCCTGCCCATGGTAGGGGGGTTGGAACTGGATGGGCTTTTAGGTCCCTTCCAACCCAAACCATTCTGTGATTCTATGATCATCATATTCCACACGTTATGATGGTATCTTCAGACTAGACATTAAACCTAGTATGTTTTACTGGATGCAAACACAATACTGGGGGTCAGGAGAGCTGGTGGTATTTCTGTCAGGAATGCTTGTATTTTCAGGTGGTGGTACACAGACCCATGAGCCTGGCACTGAACTGAAAATAGGATTAATAATATTGATTTATTTGGGTCTCTTCTCATTGCCTGGTCTGCTGAGCAAACAGATGACAACTGCACATATAAATGGGTATAAGGTGTCAGCAAACCATGATTTGGGGTTCTAGATTATGGTGAAGAAGATGCTGAATCACATGGAAGCAAAGAATGCTTATTTGGCTGACTGGATGTGGTGTTAGAGCTTTGCCTTAGTCTTTAATGGTAATTCCAGTTGTTCTCTGGGTACCCAGCCATCTAGGAGACAGGGATGGGGAGCAGAATGAAGCCCCCGTAATGCAAGGGTAAATGCTACACCACTTAGACACACACAGCTCTATGGGGCAGGGTAGGATCCTAGACTTCAGTAAAGCCTTGGACACTGTTTCCCACAGCATTCTTCTGGAGAAACTGCTCATGGCTTGGACAGGCTCACTCTTCACTGGCAGGATGGCCAGGCCCAAAGAGTTGTGGTAAATGGAGTTAAATCCAGGTAGTGGCCAGTTACATGTGGTGTTCCCCAGGGCTCAGTACTGGGTCCAGTTCTGTTTAATGTCTTTATCAATGACCTGGACAAGGGGATTGAGTGCACCCTCGGTAAGTTTGCAGGTGACACCAAGCTGGGTGGGAGTGTTGATCTGCCAGAGGACAGGAAGGCTCTGCAGAGGGATCTGGACAGGCTGGATCGATGGGCTGAGGCCACTGTGTGAGGTTCAACAAGGCCAAGTGCTGAGTCCTGCACTTGGGCTGCAACAACCCCTTGCAGCG
>NW_010245461.1:0-19397 GCF_000690775.1 Eurypyga helias | reverse complement strand
GGCCAACAGCATCCTGGCCTGCATCAGGGACAGGGTGGCCAGCAGGACCAGGGCAGGGACCATCCCCCTGTGCTGCTCACTGGTGAGGCCACACCTTGAATACCATATGCAGTTTTGGGCTCCTCACTACAAGAAGGACACTGAGGTGCTGGAGCGTGTCCAGAGAAGGGAACGGAGCTGGGGAAGGGTCTGGAGCACAAGTCCTGTGAGGAGCAGCTGAGGGAGCTGGGGGTGTTCAGCCTGGAGAAGAGGAGGCTCAGGGGAGACCTTATCACTCCCTACAGCTCCCTGAAAGGAGGGTGCAGAGAGGTGGGGTTGGTCTCTTCTTGCAAGGGACAAGTGGTGGGAGAAGAGGAAATGGCCTCAAGTTGCCAAGTCTTGTCTAAGGCTGGGTATTAGGGAAGATAAGTAATTAATATATGTGTAGTTGTGATGCTTAGGGACATGGTTTAGTGATGGAGTTGGTTTATGGTTGGATTCAATGATCTTAAGGGTCTTTTCCAACCTAAATGATTCTGCGATTCTGTTATATTTTGCTACATGGAAAGTTTCTGCAGGTGGCATAGCTTCCTGGTCCTGGTAGACTTGCTTTTCACTGTGTTCAGGAAAGCTCCAAAGAGACAAGCAGTGGAAACTCTATTATCTTATTCTAGATAATTTGCTTCACAGTTTATAGACGCTTTGTTCCCAGAAACTCTTTTCCATAGCCTAATATGTCCTCATAGTGATACACAGAAAGAAGACTGTATGTAGAAATTTCCTGTTCACTTCAGGCCCTTTCCCTTTGCAGATTAGACACCACTCTAGTCTTCAGAGCTGCGCTTTGGAAATCAGGAGGTGAGTGCCATTCAACAAGCTTTCCTTTATGGCAGCTCTTCTTGTCCCTTAGTGAAGAGCCTGTATTATGTTTGATATTATCAAGTTCACACTTAGGTCAGTGTTGTTCTATCTACTTCTATACTTTCTGTGTGTAAACACTAGTACGACTTCATATGAACTCCATCATGGGCTGGAGATTAAGCCTTCTAACTTTGCAGTATATATATTAATCCATTCTTCCAGTCACAGCTGACTGTATACCTAGCATGAATCATTTGTTTTAAACATGACTGTCTGTTGCTCATGCAATTGGTTTTACTGGTCTGTTAACAAATATAAACTATCCACACAAGTGTTTTTCAGCCTGGGTTGTTTCTGTGGTATCTAAAGAAAAGTGCAGCATACACATAAACAAAATGATGTGGCAGTCTTGTTGTGCAGACCTGGGGGAAAATTCCTACTTTAAGACCTTGCTGGGACATACAAACATTTCTGTGAAAGATCCCTTTTCTTAAAGAAAATGAAATAAGTAATGCGCTTCAGTTTTAGGTTAGTCTTACTGTTCCTTATGGATGTTTAGAAATACATAATTTCAGCAGAGGAATACAGTGCCTAGGCTGCCAAATCAGTCCTTTTTTATCATCTTGCAGGATAAATCATTTGGCAGACTGAGGAGAGCTCTTTAGGTACATGGGTGTTTTTTTGAGGTTTGAAAGTGAAGCACTGTAAGGTATTTGCATTTTTGACAATGGACTACAGAACTGTTTTGCATTCCAGACCAAGGCCTAAGAAAATCCCTAAAAAGAGGTCAAAGAGCGTTTGGCAGGTCATGGAAAAATTCCTACTGCATGTCAGTTCTCCCAGTTTGTGCAGACTGTCACAGGACCATGTCGTCATATGCCCTCTGGATTCGGGTTAGATAAATTCTCAGCTGCTTTTTTAATCTATACTCTTTTATTGATCTCAGACGGAATGTTACCCAAGAAAGAAGTGAATGGTGCTTCAGGATTCAATGATGCATTTTTACGTTCCTGATCTTGACCATGTATGTGACCAGATTTCTGAGTGAAAGGCAGGACAAAATGATGTTATGTGAAAAGCAGAGGAGGGAATTTCTGGGTTAAAAATCCAAATTACGTTATCGGCAGGAGTTTTGCAATCTGTTTAGAATATTTCTAATTTGTAGAAGCCCATGTGGACCTATTCCTTTCTCATTTAATGGCACACCCAGAACTTCCATTGGCTTCAATGCAATTATTCTTACAGCTCCGGGAACGGTCCCCATAAGCCTTCACTGAAGACCATTTAGCTAAGTGGGAATGCTTCCAGTGACATTTGTATGCTCTGGTCTGGGCTGTATATGCAGGTATTTCTGAGCTGAGTACTACTGAAGATACTCTGTGCTCTTGTTTAAAGGTTATAAACCAAATTAAATTCTCTGATCAAGAGTTCTTTTTCAGTGTCGAAAGTAGTAACAAAAGGAAAAGCTACCGATAAGAACTATTAAAAAAAAAAAAAAGGATACTGCAATTTGAATATGTAACATCCAAAAAAGGAGATTTGTTTCTTCTGGAATTTGAGAATGTCACTGATTTTGGGACATCTTGTTTCTCTTGGGAACTGCATTTGTAAATATTGCAATATTTACATGGCATATGCATTTTATGTTATATATTTGTTATATTTTCAGAGCAGTGACAGTAATGTAAACACTGGTATTAGTATTTTAAAGTTTGGTAGGTTTCTTTCCCTGAAAAAACTCTAACAGAGCTTACAAACGTAGGTCTTGCTCTTATGAATACTTATCATTACTTACTTCATAAGTGTGTGGTTAGTCCTGTAGGACTAAAAATTCAGGGGAATAGCTCACCAGATGTAAGTTGAGCATATGAGTGCATGTTTTCATAATCAGGGTTTTAAATTTTTAAAGAAACTGCACAGGAATCTTATCATCTACTTCAAAAAAACAGGACTACTTTTGGAGTAAGAGACAAGATCATTATTCACTAACCTAAAGTAGAGAGGGAGAAAACTTAGACGGTTGAAACTGCAAAATGAGAAAATTGTATTTACCCATTTTGGAATCTGGCAAGTGCACTTGAAATACTTTTTTTTTTCTTTCTTTTGTATTTGCGAAGAGTTGCAGAATTTGAGTTAGGTCTGAAGTTAAAATAAATACGATACCTCATTCGAGAAGAACTTAACTCATTTATTTAAGAATTCATATAAAGCATTTGACAGAGTTGAGTGGTATTTTATTTGGTTAAATTAGGGTTTGAGGTTTGTAAAGTTTAAACTTGGTCCCCTTTTGAGAATGATTTAAGACAGGAATGCTATAATCATCTAGTTATATGAGGCTGGAGCAGGTGCAGGATATGGAAAAATGTTCTTTTCTCCTCCCATCTGTTCTCTGAAGGACTATTTAATTCTTCTTGCAGGAATCTGTTAAAAGCTTTTCCTAAGGTTTCCCTGTAGGCAGACAATACACTGCAGAACCCCACAGGCAGTGCCTTTGGATGCACTGGGAGTAACTTGTGCACAGGCTCTTTCTGCTTCTCCAGGTGGCATGAGAAAAACAGGAAAGTATGCTTAGGGATCCTCTCTGTACCTTCCGAGTATGGCAGAGATTGGGTTGACTGAAGGGTAGCATCACGATCCATTTCTGCTTATGGGAATAACATTACTTTCTGTGGTATTTAAAACAATGAATGGAGTTGGGTTGCTTTCCCTCCTATATGAGCATCTGTCAGTTATTCCAGTTTTGGTTTTTGAATATCCAAACAAGCAATAAGTGAAAGTGAAACCACTTTGAAAATGTTTAATTTGTAATAGTTTCTGCTTCTGTGTCAAGGCAACTTGAGTTTATCAGGCCAGATGTCCTGTTGTTGGGGAAATAAGCTGTGCTACATTCCTGACTTGTTTGTTTTCATGACAGGGGTCCCCAGATGCCTGAGATTTCAATTTTTTTAAACTCAGGGTCATATTCTCTTCTTAGTGCAGATTTTTTCACAACACTTCTGCTAATATTAATGGGATTCATACATAAATCCCTTTTGTAGATATAGAGGAAGGGATCCCAAATGCTTTATTTTTCCCATCTGTATGTTGGGAATGCCATCAGATGCGAAGGAAGAAAAGAGGACCAGTTTACAGTAGAAAAGTATTAGAGGAATTCCCCCATCACACACCTCCCCTGTAACAACACAGAGGCATGTGTGTACAGGAAAAGGCTGTCAGGTTTGGTGTGAGCTGGGATTTAAGCTTTCTTCAAGCTCTGAAGTACTGGAATCCAGTGTTTGGATCAACCCATTGCTACTTCCTGAGCTGACAGGGGCAAAGTCACACCAAAGGGTAGAATTCTTTCAGGCTTAACCTTGGAAATCTGAAAGTCAGGATTTTAGATTTTTCGCTAAAATAACGGTGGAAAAATGGGTGCTTCCAGGGCATGATTTATTCCCCTTTGATAGACCTGTTAAGATGGGACAAATTTATCTTTAGAGGTTCCTGTCTCTATCCACTGGTTATAAGGGTAGGTGGCTAAGTGCAGACTTTATAGATAGCTAAAATAAGTCAAGTGAATTCTACCCAACATTGTCACGGTTCGATGTGTTCAGAAAAATGATAGCAGGTTGTCTTCAATTCAAGCTTCTGTTGGGTTTTCCAGCAGCTGACACTGATCGGCTGAAATGGACCTTTAACTCAGCAACCAGGCTCACGGAGAGCACAGTTTTGAATGCAAGGAAATCCTCCGTATTTCCAGAGTGTTTTAACTTTTTTTTGTCCCCCTTTATTCCCCAAAGAGGAACTGGATGGTCTTTAAGGTCCCTTCCAACCCAAGCTATTCTATGATTCTGTGAAAAGCCTTGGTATCTCGGAAGATGTTTAAGCAAGAGACACCAGGCTGCAGTAGTGCATGTGTGTGATGTCATTAGATACTACAGTTCCAGTCTGGTCCTGCTGTTGGAGAAGTTAGTCCAGGAGAGATGAGAAAAGCAGGTGCTACAAGAAGTGGCGTAGGTATGACAGCATGGCACTCAACCCAAGCTAATAAGCGCTGCCTCTGCCAAGTATTTATTTGTTCACGTGCTCTGGGATGCTGCTCTGCCTTTCAGATCCAGGTTTGATCATGTATGTTGCGCCGTGCTCTGCTGGTTGGTTGTACAGCCCTTTTCTGGTTGGCACTGGGGCTACCTGTGGAAATGAGGAATAGCATTGCCTCAAAGAAACAGTTCCGTTGGGTATTCATAGTTCACAAAACAGTTTTTCTATATGACATTGCAATGTATTTATGGTTGGGCTAGCATTTTGTTACCACTTAGGGATATTGCTTATTGGTTTGGTTACTGGCTTTACTGGTTGAATTTAACCCCACCTCCAGGTTTGATGGAGCTCAGTGTTTAGTTTTAGGTAGTCATGCATGAAGCAGGGTGTTGGGCTTGATGATCCTTATGGATCCCTTCCAACTTGAGATATTCTAAGATATAAGCCCATCAACTAAATCACTGAAGGGAAGGAGAATATGATGGGAAGGTATGACAAAAGGCTTGCTTTGGTTTTATACCTTTCCTCCTTGATGCATACTCTTGGCCTCCACTGGAGAGGGAGGACAGGGCTAAATGGAGCTTCTGCCCCCATACATACCCGTGTTATTCAAAAGACTTTATGTATGTACACAAATATATGCACGCACACACAAAGCCTTTCAGTCTTCCAGGTGCTGTGGGTATTTATTTTCGTCCCTTTTCTAATAAAATGGTAAGTGGAAACATAGACTTGTCTTGTGACATGGGTAGCACATCCCAGGAACATATGGATTGAGAACCCAGAGCCTCTTGGGTCCTAGTTCAGGTCCTACTTCAGTTCCTCTTACTCACACACACCCCCTTCCCGCTTCAACTCTTCAGTATACATCACAGGAGCAACTTGTACTGCCTAGCCAGGGATGGAAAAGGATAGTTCTCTCAAAGAAACCCTGGGGGGGGCGGGGTGTGTTTGAAGAAACCTGTATGGGTTTCTAGTACCACTATGGTACTAGACTGCTGTATGGGACTGTTAAGACGTTGTTGTAAGAGGAGGGCATGTAATTGCTAGTCTTCCTCCCTAGATGCAAGAGGGCTACTTTGATGCTTTCCAGTTGTTCTTTGCAGTCCAGTAGAGAAAGGGTTGAGCCTGGTCATGGAACAAGTATGGTATGTAGTGCTGCTACCATGCCAAATAATTGTATGTTGTCACTTTATATTGTGTGTGTGCGCGTGCTCAAATATATGTAGATGTATTGTATGCATAGTTTATGTATAAATATATGAAAGTATACAGGTGTACCTGCATGCACCCAAGGGAAACACTGCATTTAGCAGCTTCACTTCGAATGACCTGGGAGTTAAGGTTTGAAGGTAATTTGAATGTCCATAGCAGTCCTTTTTTCTTCTCTGTAAAAGGACCTTGCATGTTACCTATCCACCTTGAAAATTTTTCTTCCAGAAACTTTGAAAAATAGGGTCAGGACTGTATTTGTCTTAGAGAAGTGTGGGTCATCTGAGCAGTTATTTCTACGATAATGAAAACATGTTTCAGATACAAGAAAGAGTTCTGCTAATCCTGGTTTTGAATAGTGCTATCTCTGACACTGTTTCCTTTTGTGGCCTTGAGTAGATCACATCACCCCTTTGCGGCTGTTTTCCCATCTCAAAGAGCCATTGTGAGCCTTGACTATGTAACACTTGGAAAGATTTTTGCAAATGAAAGCTAGTTGTGAAAATGTATGGGTAGAAAAGCAAATAGTGTAATCCTAGATGGGCGTTTTCCATAGGCATCCTGATGAACTTCACCTGAAGCTTAGCTCTGTATCTGTGAGCTTGCAAAAGCAAAGACAGTATCTGTAGTATTACATTGAGTTTTGTTCATTTAAGAGATGTTTGAAATACATTATTCTGTTTAGTCCAGTGGGCAGCCCCAGGTTAAGTTGTGTGCTGTGGGCTGCTTTGTGGGTCAAAAGCACAACAGGAGGAAATACTCTGTTTTTCCTTTTCCAGTTTTTGCAAGGTGACCTGACATTTATGTATATTGCATAAAGCAAATTCTGAGCACTGGAGCTTCACCGACTTGGGAACTGACAAAGATTTTTTTGTCCTTTTTACTTGCTTTTTGTCATTTTCTAAGAAGCTAAACATACTGTACTATGCAGCTCTTCCCAGATAGCACAAAACGGCTTGGTCGTAGACTTTAGGTGAGGCTGCACTATAACTGTTTGTTCATGTCCAGCTTTTCAGTACAGAAATCATGCATACCTGAGTTCCACCAAAATGGTTGTCTGCCTGATTATATCATCTGTAGAAGCCAAATAATCTGAAGTATGCATAGTTTGATAGATGAAGCATCCAATAAAAACTTCCTTAACTGAGTCATATCTTTGATTCAAGAGTTACATTACTTGAAATGAATCAGTCTTCCTCTTGCTGGCACTGAGAAATTTATGAAGAAAAGCAAAATAATTCCTGCAGCATAACAATGCCATCCATTGTAAGGCATTGCCAGCCAGGGATACCAGGCAGCAGCCAGCCAGGCCCGATCGGCACTTACTTGTTAATTCCAGGAATGTCTCAAATATTTGAGGGTGGTTTCCGGACAGAGAGGTGATGGCGGAGGGTTCTGGCATTGCAGTTTGACAAGGCGTGATGGATCTCGTGTTTGGAAGTGTTCACATTAGGGCACTCATTTCATTACACTTGAAGGAACTGCCCTTCACACTGTTCCAGCGGGAGTGGCAAAAAAACCTGCACAGTCAAATAAAGCAAACAGCACTTCTTTCAGCATCCCGTCAGGAGACCAAGTTCCTTTTTCCTTTCTCTCTTTTTGAAACTTAATTTTACATCAAGCAAGAGGTCAGAACTCAAGCACGGTAGTTCAGATGTGCTCAACTAACAAGTACGGATTATAGTTACGATGTCCTTGGTAATTTTTAGCCATAAAGGGAATTTCTCTTTATCTTTCCTTATTCTCTTGCCATTCTAGTGGTGTCTTCTCTGTATTTGTGTCATATTTATCAGCTCTTTTGCAAGTACCTCCACTCAGTGTACAGATACGTGTTCCTTCAAGTGTTTCTCTCCCTTCATTACATCTCCTTAACTGGCAGTTATTCTCCCATGCCAGGTCAAGCACTTGTTTCCTTGATCTCTCTCTCTTCTCTATTTTTTTCCTTTTGTTCTCACAATTCAAAGTCATCGCTCACCTTATGGATTGAATGCAGACATAACCAAGTGAAATTCTATGGCTTGCCTTACTTGGGAGGGAAAAACCGTGCTCCTCGGGCAGACTGTTTGAGCCGTAAGTCTATTAATGTATTCATTTTGATTCCATGGACAAGTGTTTCCTTCTGACCTCTGTAGTTGCATCCGAACTTGTGCATGAGCAGTATTTTAGATTTCTTTGTGCAAACAAGATGCGTACACATCAGTCAGTTCCAACCTTGGTAGCATAAAGTCACACAGCAAAAAGAAAAATCAATCTAAACAACAGTAAAATGCTAGGAAAAAATCATGCCTGAAAACAATATTCAATTCTGTTTTATAGATCATCATTCTCCAGTGATAGTACTTGAGCATGTCCCAAAAGTTCATTAAGCAATCCAGCTAATATCTGACATGAATTTATGGTCTTGTTTGGCTCTTGCTTTTTCTCATCCAGCAATACAGTATGGGCCTAACTTCTACCCTGCGTTTTTGTCACCGTGCCGTCTTCAATTCTGTTTCTGGTCTGTCCTGTTTACTCCTTTCAGCTGTCCTACCAGTTGAGTGAATATAGGTCTAGCGTGTTTCCTAGAGACATGGTTCTCAGTTTCTTCACAGGAACCTTTCTGCTCTGGTATAAGCAATATTCTCCTTGTCCACTTCGCATGAGTTCAAGCCTGGTGTTAGGCCAGACCTGTTGTTCTTCAGAACTGAACAATCGATGCTCATTGTAGCCCACACGGCTGCTGAAAAATTCCCGCCTGCTTGATTTTTATCTGAAGGCTGATGGAATTTGTGGAGTTCCTGGTTTTGCAGCCGGCTCCAAACGTTGGTCAAGGATGACTGTTTCCCACTTAACACTAGCCTGGTCTTGTCTGCTGTACTTCTCAGTCATCAAGTGCAAATCAAGCTGAAGATAGCTGCTTACCCAACAAGCAGTCTGCACTGCCAGGCAAGATACCCGAGAGAAAAAGAGTTTCCTTCAGGTTCACCGACCGACTTGAGACTGGAGCAATGCTGGTTTGCTGGGATCAGGGCGGGAAGGCAAACGCAGGGTGGCTGTAGAGCTGATAAAAAACAGTGATTACAGCCTGACACAGAAAATAGTCACAGGAAAAACAGTTAAAACCAAGAGCAGCTATGGCTTAATATTTTTGGGAGTGGTAGGAAAACAATGGATATTCTTCATTAGTAGACTGTGGGCTCAATAAAATGTAGGGATTCTTCCTGAATGTATACGTAGGTCTCAGACTGGGCAGGCTGTCTTGTTCCCTGGTTTTTAATGTACTAACCAACTGTGTAAGAAATGAAAACCGCACAAGGAGCAGCATTTGCTTTCTGCGAACCTGCAGTGCACCAGCTGTGAGAGGTTACGCGTTCCTGGGGATATGCAGTTTTTGTACTCTTTCTGACTAGCACCATATAGTTACATCTTCAGTCAATAAACCTATGTATCATTTTAATATATATACACACATGCACATACATACCATGTGAGTCAATAGCTGTGGAAAAGAGGAGAAATAGTTATAAAAATAAGCATTCCAAAGAACAAACAAGCTTAGTGTACAACTAAAGCAAACTTTGATGAAACAGGCCTTCATGAAGGAATAACATTGTTGAAACCATATGTTTTCCATGTACCAGGAGACTGTTTTAATAGTTTACAAATGTATTTAACCACAGAAAGTCTAAAATTAGTCTGTGTTTTAAAGGGCTAAAGATTGACACAAGTCATTCCAGTTAGTAAAGGACTTCTTTTCATCCAGATCCAGTGAATGAACTTATGTGACTGGGGAGGAGGAGGTGTTTTTGAGGGACTGGTGTGTCTGCAGCTGCTGATCAGGGTTGTACAAAACTTTGGGTCTCATTTGCAGTATCTATTTTCTTGGGGCATTGTGTCTGGTGGGAAGTACGGTAGCCTAGACCACAAGTAACCCGAGTTCTGTCCCTGCTCTGCCACTGGTATGCTACATGATCTTGAACAAGACATTCCTCCTCGTTGTACTAGTTTTGCCCTTGTGAAATAGGAAATCCCTTTGTAAACTGCTTTGAGAACTGCCGGTGAAAGATGCTGACTAGGAGCTTTGCCATTCTTTTTCCCCCGAAGATTGAGTTTAGTAGCCTAAAGCAAAACTCAGGTGAGTCTTTAGGGCCCCCAGGGTTTGTGCTGAAGTTGTACAAAACCTTGAATACGGCATGTTTTCATTTAACAGCTCCAGGGTTAGTCTGAGCTGGGCCCCCCATCGTTAACAGGGTTTGCGAACCTCAGGAAATCCTTTATCGTCTGATATGAATTATGAAGTGGCAAAGAAAGCCAGATCTTGCGTTGAGCAGCAAAGGTTTTACGAGTCTGTGCAACACTGTCTCCGCAAAAGCTAGGTTGTCTTTTCGGCAGTGCTCAAACGCCAGCTCTGCTCTGCTGCACACCCTGTCCGTTCTCCTGCTCATCCTTAGGTGAACTTCATCTCAGATGGCTTCATCCTTAATTGATTCTGAGCTGTGTATGACCACAGCTGAGGCGTGCATAATGATGTCACCCTGTTCTGTGGTATCACCCTGCTGAACATGATCTGGGTTCCTGCACCCATGATACCGTCTTCTCAAATGCAGCATAAGCTTGCCCTTTCAATCCAACTGGCCATCCTCATCACGACAGCTATTTTCATTGTGGTTTGAGCTCCTTACAGAGAGAACTAAGTCACAGAGCTACCTGTCAGTGTCAGTCATTGAATAGCGTTCGAGCATGCTTTCCTGCTAGCTGTGTAGTGGCTCTACGCTCACTTGACAGGTTTTCATCCCAGTGGCTCTTGTACTGGGTTTCTACTCTATAAAAAACTTATTTTTATTCTATACAGCCCTTGGTAGGAGCAAGCGTAAGAAAAGAAGATGTACCTGGAAGAAGGGAGGAAGGTGGTTTTATTTCTCAATAGCTAGGTCTGGTGCTCTACCAGAAATCTGGACAGGATCGCTTTGGTTTTTTCCCCCCCTGGTGAAAATGCAGTAATGCAAACAAACGTGCAAGCAGAAACATCTTACTGGTCTTTCTGCGTTGCTAGAAACCCTATCCAGGTCTTTTATTTAAAACATGGTCAAAGTGAACCTAAGGAAAGGATCTGCATTAACTCCCTTAATAAAGTATTCCTTCCAGTGTCTGTCAAAAATGGTCACATGGTAAACACTGAACAAAAATTTGAAATGTTAAAGGAAAAAAACTCTTCAGGGAATAAATTATTTTTACAACTGGCCAATATAAAATAATACAGTACAAGTCTCTTAAAGTAGTAATTGATAAAGGAATAAAACTGCTAAAAGAGTATATTTTTCATTCGCTGGAGCTAACTGTGTAATAGCACTCAGCTGTATTTAATCTCTAGGGCCCTACAGAACAGGTACAAAAATCAACGTAACTTCAAATCGACATGAGTGATCTTTCATGAGAGCTGTGCTACCTGCTGCCTGCTGTCAACACCCATGTTACTCCAGCAGACCTACTTGCTCAGCCCCGCACTACTTTGCCATTCTGAGCCTTTTTTTTTATCTGGATGTTAAGTAGATGATTCCAAGGCATCCCTATTAAATGTAAAAAGAATGACTTTTCCAGCCTGACACCTGGGAAACTGAGATACAGAGAGGATAAAGCCTTTGATTGGGGTCAGACTGGTTTGTTCTATAATGTAATCTGGCTGTACTGGGCCTCAGCCCTTCCACAGAGTGCTGGATGAAAACACACTGGAACAACAATTTTAAATTGTGGTTTCACTGGATACTGTGAAACAGGATTACAACTGTGTTGAAACCAGGTCCTTCGGCTTCCTACAGCGCGCACCTGAATCACAGTATGGACACCGAGTATGAATTTTATATTAGTGACTGGTTAATTAAAGAGCGTTCTCAATATATGATAGAGCTACGTGAGTGGGCTCCAAAGGCTGACCTCACATGGGTAAGAAGAGAGCGTCTCAAGAGGGAGAAAATTGTCCTGCTCCGTGGCTACAGTGTGGTTCGTGTTTGCCTTAGAAACAGGTCTGTCCCAGAAACTTTTTAAACTTCCGTTGGAGAAAAGAAGAAAAATTTTTCATTAGATCAATACATTCAGAGAGATTCTTGGTTGAGGAGAGTGGAAAGAAAGTGGACACGTGGAAGAACGCATACAAATGGCATTTCATTTACCCTTCTTATGTCTTGGTGCGTCTTTGAGTGGCCAAGTGAATTCTAGCTCGTGCAGGCTTCAACCAATGACGTTCTCTTCCCCAGCTCGCTTCCTGTTTTTCCATCTACTGCTCAGACCATCCGTCCCTGTAGGACTAGTTTGTTCTTCTTGAGATCAGTCACTCTGAAGCAGTTATATAGAATTAGGCTTTTTAACTGTGTCTGTCAACTAGTTTTGGGTTTTCTGGTGTTTCTCTCCCACTGCCTGTGAGCTCATTCTCCATGAATTTAGTCAGAGGTAAACACAAGACCTTTTATCTGAACAGTCTTGAATTTGGGGTGTCTTTTAAAACTGAATCCTTCTTTCTGTTAAAGTTAGGAAACTACCTTCTTTTCATAGCATTTCCTTATAAAGCTACTGACCCACTTGTGTTAAATTGAAAGTAATCTTAAATTTGCAAATAGATCTACATTTCACAGCATTTCTGGGTTTTATACCCCCTTAAAAAGAGCAAATAACTGGCTTTTTTTTTTTTTTTCTTGCACTGTTTACTTTGTTTAGTTCTAGAGGGTAAGATACGAGAAACTTTGATGAGTCAGTAAAAACAGTAGATGGTAAGGGTGTCTTTGTAAAGCTCTACCCCATACCTACCTTGTGCCCTTGCATAGTGGAGCACAGCGAAGCTCTCCGAGCCTGTTCATTGAAAACAGGCTGCACTAATTCAGGAATAGTAGCACCAATAACACAGAGATAGTTTCCCTTTATAATCCACAGTATCAGTTACGATTTTCTCTCACTAATTGTTTTAGGATAGAAATTGTTATATTTTGAGACCTGGGGGGATGAAATTAAAAAAAAAAAAAAGAAGACCAAAGATGGAAATCCTTCAGTTTTTTTCCTTAATGGTGGTTTTAAGCATATAGAAATAAGTGAGGAAAGAGAGAGTGAGAATAAATTGCAGTATTCCTAACATACCCAACAATAGATTTTTTTTTTCTACCTCACTTCAAAATGATCCAAATGAATGTTGTTTAAACTTGGCTTATTTTGTAGATACCCTTGAGAGCCTGTTAATAAATCAAATGCCAAACAAGTTAGTTCAGTAGTTTCAGTGTGGTGTGTATACATAACATATGTAGACTGAATATCACTTGGGCCTGAACCTCACAATTTTTCTCAGCTGAGATGTGACTCCATCCTCATGGAAACCAACCACTGATTGACAGTGAGGCTGTGAACTTCCACTTATTAGCTAATGCGTTTTCACTGACTTTTCATGAAAATAGGAGCTGAGCAGCGCATTATGGAATATTCATGGAACAAAATTCCAGAGAGGGAGGTCTCAGGGTCAGGAGGAGGGAGGGAATGGGAGACAGATGCCAGATTGCCTGTAGAGAGTCCAAGCATGTGTTTTTGTTTGTAGCAATGATGCACATGCCTTTTGCGGGTGCAATTATTGCTTCTGCCTTTGAAAGTTTCACCATAAATCTGTTTCTCAATCTCCCTTCATTTCTGACCCAAATTAACCTCTTCTCCATACGGTTCTGTTACTTAACCTTGGTTTCTCTTGAGAATAGCCGTAACCACCATGCTGTAGGTGTTCTCTCCTGAATTTGAGAGATCACTCTGAATTCAAATCTGTTTCTGGACAGATTTAACTCATTAAGCATTTCTGTCTTTTCATGATCTTTCATGCACTGGATTTTATATTTCACTGAGTCATTGCAATGAACACCACCACACTGGTGAAATAAATTATTCGCCCTTTATTTTTGGTCTCTGCCTACTATCCAGCTTTAAGCGAAGGCATACGATCTGTAAGTAGCTAAAAACTGAGACCTCAGGTATTTGAATATCCATTTAACATATCGTGACACTTTCCTTTTAATCTATCAAACGCTTAAAAATCTGATTTCTCTTGTTCTAGCAATAGCTTGTCTTATTTGAGTGACACCTCGGGTCTAATGAAGCTGACTGCAGGTGACTCACAGCTAACTGTGCAACAGATGTGGGGTGAAAGCTTTTAGCAGCCATGCACCTCCAAGTGGGAATTCCCAGCCTGTAGTATCTGTGACATTGATACTGTGCTATTTTACCATGTCAGACTCAGGCTTTATTGTGGACCTGACAGGTTCGAAGTCACATAAGCTATGTCTTGTCGTAGAGTGTTTCAGAGAAGAGGGATTTAAGTGTATTAGCATTTATTAGTTTTATTTAGGAAATGGGAAAAAATTGCATCTCAATGTTCTTCTATTCTTAGGGAGCTTTGAATCTTCTGTGAATTTTCTAACGTGGACCTAATCCGTAGACAGGGATGCTAGCAAACACACTTCAGCCTGCTAGGTGAAGAGATGGCAGATAAGTTCAACTGCTAGTTGGGCAGTATCCGACTGACTAGAACACGCATGGTTTGAAATGTAGTCTGAGTTCCCATGCAGAGCTAATATCGGAATACAGGGTTATACCGTATTACGTACAAAGTCAGGAACTTTGTGTGCCTTCTCCCTCTGGAAGGAGAAGCTCTTTGGTAGTTTAGGAGCTTGTCTGGGGGGGAAACAGCACTGTTGCCTAGGGTTTTCCCCAAACACTTGAGGTGCACGTCTCCTGTGGTATGTCCTGCAACGTGCAGGACTGATGCTGGGAGAGCTATGGAATAGCTCACGGGTGTGAGCCTTGCGGTGCTGCGTAACTCAAGAGGGGGTCAGATGGGTTGTCACAGTGTCGTGGTTGCTGGTGTGCTGCCCACAGTGGTGTGAAGTAAATGCAGCCTGCATCAGTTCTCTCAAGGCTGAGTGGTAGACTTCATCCCACCTGGGATGCAGCCAACTAAATAGGGTCCGTCACTTGGGATAGCTGTTGTGTATGGATGCTTGTTGTCCTAAAGGCACTGTGAGCTTAGCGGGTTCCGGCCAAGAGCTCTCTGCAATGCTATTTATCAAGAAAGCCATTCTTCTGAGCTAGAGGTGTGCATATATATGGACCCTCAAAATAGAAGTAATTTAAATGCATATATATGTATTTTTCTTTATTTTATTTTCTATAGGGCGAAGTTGCCTGAAGCCTGTTTATTAGTTAATAACCCCCTCCAGGTTACCGTCTCTAATCTTGTAATGAAATTGAGTTAATAAATCCAAGATATTATTAAATAAAGTAAGTATTTAATATTACTTGTCCTCTTTGAATCCAAGTTGCAATACAACAGAATTTCATTTTATAAATAACACCTTTCGTGCTAGCACCACAGGGCATGATTCAAAAGAATCTAAATAGAACATGAATGCTGTAATCAAATGCAGACCCCAGGAAGGCAGATTAAAAAGGCATGTTGCTGGTTAGTGCAGCAGACAGGGTAACTATAGCGGGTCACAGCAGAGAAGCTAGTCGCAAAAACAAGGGCACAATCAAATGAATATTGTTTGCTTGCCCACTCCAAACCATGACTGACTGCTTCTGTGTCCATGACCTATTTTTTTTAATAAAGGAAGATTTTGAGAGGTTGTTACATTTTAATTGCTTTGTACTAAACAAGAAAACAACAGAAATCTCGACTCTGCGTTTGCATCTGGAGGACACCAGGAAAATCTCTATTTATAGAGTCACTACATCTGGTGAAGACTTTTCCACCAGGTTTATATCATGTATCTCTGTTTATCTCATCTGTTGCCATCCGTTGCCAAAGGCTCCACATCTCCTCCTACACAGAGGGACAGAGAGCAGAGGGGAAGGCTGCAGGGAAGTACCGGAGGGTGTCACGAAGGTGGAGCAGAGGTTAATGGAGCAAAAAGCCAAATTAACCTCCATGTGCTTATCTGTAGCTGCTCCCAAGGTCTGGTGGCAGCGTGGCCTTCCTCAAAGTGCAGCGCCAGAGCTGCGTGGAGGGGAGGACAGAAAGGTTGGGGTCTCCAAGCTCTCTCCTGCGTTTCTTCCCCTTTTCTTTGCTGGGGCGGGGGAGAGCATCGGTCGTCTTGAGGCTTGGCCACGCGAGGCTGGCACAAGGCAGGCAGAGAAACCCTTAGGTCGTACTGTTGCTTTTAAAAGGATCCTGTTTAGCTCTGTATTTCATGTGTCTGCGTACGCAGAATCACAGCCAAATGCGTTCAGTCTTTTCTTTCAAGGGCTAAAAGCCAAGTCAGGAGGTAGGAATAAAATTTTGATGATTTTATTCATATGTATGTTTATGTGCACAGATGTGTATGTTCATATTTGTGTGTAACACTGTTACGAATATTACAAAGGATTCTATAGACAAAGCGTGTGTTTTAATTAGGTACCACCTCTGAGACTCCCAGGTGTTTGCATATAGGTCCCAAGAAGAAGGAATGTCAGCACAGTTGCCTCACCGAGCTACGCAAACAGTGAAAAGATTTCTGTAGGATGTCTATTGCTTTTTACTTTAACACGTAAAACTAGCCCGATGCAGAATAATGAATCGCAAAAAATAGGCTGTAAACAGTATTGCAGAAAGAAAAAAACAAACCCAAAACCTTCCAGAGAGGTCTGCTGTATGCAAGGTAAATGAAATATTTAGTGGTGGCAGCAGCAAAAAATGAAATATGAGATTTTTGCATCCCAAGTTATTAGTGACCTGTTAAAAGACAGGCTGAAAAGTCCCTTTACCAAATTAAAACTTTGAAAAAGGGCACAAATGGGAAATGTCAAAATAAAAAATAGGAGGAAAATTATTGCCCTCCTGGCTCTTATTATTTTGCCGTTCTGAGGCTGCGGCTGCTGTTAGCGGTAGCGAAACAAGAATGGCACAAGTCAGAGTCTCCTGAAATCTGTAATGGAAATAGTCTGTGCTGACAGGCAGACAGTTGGAATTTGCTGAGATTTTGATCGTGATTGTGTGATCTGTTCCCTGCATGTGTTATTTTTGTTTAGTCTAATTTTCAGAAACTTCGTAGGCTTTTTTTTTTCCATTTGGTTCTCTGCTCCCTGTTGTTATAGTGCAGCCATCCCTAATGCTTAATGATACTAAATAATAAGGATGCCAGAGTGCTTAATTTAATGTCTGCTATTGATCTCTGGACTGTTTAGCGATGACTTATTAAACACAGAGGGCCATATATTGCCCTCACTTCCATCTGTGTAAATCCCCTAAGGCAGCTAAGGTACTGGGAACCTGAGGTCAGCTGATCAGCCTGCTCATAGACATGTTCAAGGTTTTCCTCAGCACGCTCAGGAATTATTTTTTTCAAATTCTGTTCTGTTATCCTTTGCGTGCCACTCTGCTCTCTGAGCACTCTGGACACCTCTCACTAATAAGGCTTCACTTGAAAACGCTAAAGTTTGTCTCGATTTTCTCAAGTATTTCTGGCAATGCTGGTAAACACGCAGGTAGTGAGAAGTGAATGATGAGCTGATCTGTAAATGAGCAAAGAAGTTCTTAGTGAGAGCAGATCAGCCGACGGCTTCTCTCTGTTGCCCAAAGTCCTTCCAGGCTTGGGACCTCTTTGGTACCAGCATCTGGGAGCTTGATGGGCACATTTGCAATGTGCTGATGGTCTGGTACAATCCATCAGCCTCCCCTCCTTCCCACAGCTCCCCCAGTGCTGTGTCGGTGATGTCGCTCCACTGCTCTGCCTTAAGAAGTCTCTTGAAAATGCTTCCTTCTCTTATTTTATGAAGATCACCTTGGTACTGTAAATCTAGAAGTGCGTGAATGATAGCTTCCCGAAAAGATCTGAGCCTGAAGGAGCTGTGATTTACCATGAATTTTGCATTAAAGACTCTCAGCTTTTATTTTCAGCCATACTTCAATCTTAAGCTTGTCTCTGCCTTAGTCCACCTGCATCATCTCTGATGGCTGCTAACACAAGTCTAGGGCAACATTGCTTCACCAGCGAGAACACACAGATGTAAAACTAGTTAGTTTAAAAAACATGTTTTCGTTTGTGTCTTGTGAATACAGTGGTGAATTCAAAAGATGAGGCAATTTTTGTGAGATGTGGGAAGCTGAGTTCTGGGGCAGGCGCTACACACATTTGGCACTGCAGCTGTGTCTCAAATGGAAGAGTCCCCTAGTGCAGACTGAGACTGCCGGCGCAGGATCAGTTCTCTCACCGTATTTAGTCCTCTGCCCCATTTCTTTGAAGTAGGTCCTCACCTGCCATACTCAGCCTTCCTAGACAGTGACCCACACCGCAGCATCAGCGGGCACCTCGGCTCTCATCAGCAGGCTGTGACCTAATGCCGGACACGGGAGGCAGGTTGAACAAGATCCCTAGTCATGACTTAGAGCATAGTGGTGTCTCGTGGGCTCGGGCCATCCCCCTTGGAGGTCTCCAAACGTGCTTGATAAGTTATTTGAATCGCTCTTTCAATCGCCATCTGTAGTTCCTCGTAAAGAGACGGGCATTTGCCGCGCGCCGTGCCGAATCCTGCGACGGTTCTTTGCAAAGCTAGGGGCTGTGCCGAAATCGCCAAACTCGGGTCACTTGCAGACTGCAGGATGACGAAACGTCTGCTTTAAGCAGGCTCCGGTTGCAGGCTTGTGAGATGAGAGTGAAGATGTCGGAGCTCCAGCCCATGAATTAAAAAAATTCTGGGGAGGTACAGGAGACGTTCACGTACCTTGGTGTTTTAAAGTACATATATAAAACCGGTATTGCTGCAGATGTGCATCATAAAATGCAAAAATTGTCTATATTATGCATAAATATACACGTGTATACATACAGATATACACAAACACATATACATAGTGACCTTCTCCTCCTTCCCCTTGCCTTGAACTTCCTCCCTGAATGTGTCCTAATGGCAGAACCATGATAAGATCTAAAGAAATTTCGCGCCGCGGGAAACCTTGGAATAGTGACATCTGTTGAATTTGGACAGTTTTGTTTGTCTACTGGGAAATCGCACGAACTTCCCAATCTGTTTTTTTTTTTTTTTTTAAAGTTGGCGTTGCCCTCCTCCTCCTCCCCCCCCTTCCCCCCCCATAGGGGAGGGTGTCTCCAGGAGACATGGCTGCTTGCTTGCTTTCTGGTGTGGTGTAAAGTTTTCCGTCGAGAGACAATAATGTACATTCCTCTGGCAGGACGGGATGGATTTTTTTGTGTGTGTTTCTCTTGCTGTTGTTTATTTATAAGACATTTCCTCTTGCTTAGTGGAAGTTTGATCATAAGAGGCTCCAGTGATTTTCCTTCCCACCTCTCCCCTCCCTAATTTCTCTGCCTCGGCGCTCGCTCTGGAACAGA